>NC_041410.2:12932924-13232924 GCF_900747795.2 Erpetoichthys calabaricus | reverse complement strand
GTTTTCCCACTCCATCCAGCTCCTTCTCTAAGTTCTCACCAGTCACCTCTGCGTTTGTTAATAACCTGCTTTGTAAGATGAGGCCAACTACTTGTGTACTGGACCCCATCCCCACCACACTTCTTAAATCCTGCCTTCATGCCATAATCCCGACTGTTACAACAATAATAAACTCATCCCTTGACACTGGCTCTGTGCCGCTCACTTTTAAAATCGCTTCTGTAACCCCCATGTTAAAAACGTCTGGTCTTGATGCTGACAATCTTAACAATTTCCGGCCTATCTCCCACTTACCTTTTATGTCAAAAGTTCTTGAGCGTGTTGTAGCTTCCCAACTCACCAACTACTTAACCTCTAATAATTTGATGGACCCTTTCAGTCTGGTCTCGGGGCACAGCACAGCTGTGAAACTGCTCTGCTACGGGTAACCAATGATTTGATTACGGCTGCAGACTCTGGACAAACCAGCATATTAATTCTGTTAGACCTCAGTGCAGCATTTGACACTCAGGTCAGACATGACATTCTACTGTCCAGAATGGAGAACATGCTGGGTATCTCTGGCACTGCCCTCCAGTGGCTCAAGTCCTATCTGACTGATAGGCAAGAGTTTGTTAGTGTTGGCAGCAGCAGGTCCAGCTCCGCGCCAGTCACACAAGGAGCTCCTCAAGGCTCTGTCCTCGGCCCTCTTCTCTTCTCTATTTATATGCTTCCCCTTGGCCATATTATCTGTAGCTATGGACTGGGTTATCATTTTTATACAGATGATAGTCAACTCTACTTCAATGTAAAAAGTGGAACTTCATCAGAGCTTTCTCAGCTCACAACTTGCCTCAGTGAAATTAAAACCTGGATGGAGCAGAACTCTTTAAAATTAAATTGCAACAAAACTGAACTCCTGCAAATTGGGACTAAAGTGCAACTTAATAAAATGAGCTCCTTCCCAGTCCATCTTGGTGGTGATCTCATCAGACCTGCCTCTACTGTAAAAAATCTGGGTGTCATTTTTGATTTCTCCCTCTCTTATTCCGCCCACATAAATCACATTAAGAAACTTTTACTTTCACCTCCGTCACATATCCCGTATTCACTCCTTCTCTAATGCTGAGAAACTTGTCCCTGCTCTTATCACATCCCACATCGATTATTGTAATTCCCTACTGGCAGGTGCTCCTTCTAATCTTCTATCACAGCTCCAGCTTATTCAAAACTCAGCTGTAAGAGTCCTTACTCGAACCAGCAGCAGCGAGCACATCACAGCCATCCTGCTTCGCCTTCACTGGCTACCTGTGTCCTACAGAATTGAATATAAAATCCTACTAATAACCTACAAAGCCTTAAATAACCTCGTGCCAAACTACATCAGTGACCTTCTCCATCACTATGTGCCTGTCCGCCCACTAAGGTCCTCTGATTCTGGTCATCTTGCTGTGCCCCACACTAATCTACACTCCATGGGTGACAGCAGGGCCTTCAGCTGTATAGCGCCCAGACTCTGGAATGACCTACCGAAATTAATGAGATCAGCCGACTCCATGAATTCTTTTAAAAAACAACTCCAAACTCATCTGTTCATGAAGGCTTTTAGCTCTACTTGACTTTATTACCCCTCTCTCAGTTTACTTCTCTGTCAAGACGCTCATGTAACCTGTATGTGTGTGCGAGACCATCAATTATGTAGTCTGTTAGGCATTTCTCTGAATTTACTGTTGTAATCTTCTTTATTTATCTGGTTTAGTACAATGCTGTATACCCTGCCGTTCTTTCTTAAACTCTGTGAAGTGCCTTGAGCATGAGAAAGGAGCTATATAAGTAAAATGTATTATTATTATTATTATAGAGTATTATCATAGATGTGAAAGGCACTATATACAGTATTATACAGAAAGAGAGATAAGGTATTATTATGATGGATATAAAAGTCTCATAATGACAGACTAATATGAAGGTCACTTTATAATTAACTGATAGATTTCTAAGGCCCTGTAACAAAATGGCAGCACGGTGCTGTAGTGATTTGAGTTGCTGTCTCACAGCTCCAGTAGAGTGAGTTGAATCCTTGTACTGTGCTAAAGGCACCACAGTGAAAATATGAATGAGTTAGACAGATGTGAAAGGCACTATATGATATGTACATTGATAGATGTAAAATATACTATATGATAGATAAGGCACTATATCACAGAAAGATAGATACAAAAGGCACATAGATAGATGTGACAGGCACTATATGATGATGAGGTACTAAACTGTGAACTGTGAGTTTCACGGACCCCCGCGTTCCTCATCTGTGTTCCCTCGTATTTCTCTGTGCAGTTGACTGAATATGCAGAGTGTTTCCTGCTGGGGCTCGACGGCCCACAATGGCGACTGACTCCATTCCCTCCCACTTCTCCTCCACTGTCCCTTTGTCCCTTTAGTTCCGAGTTTTAGGTGTTCTTAAAGTTAAAGTGTGTCCTGTTTGATTGCAGTCGTCGTTGGCATTGTGGACAGATGCCCATGTGCCTTAAGCTGCCCGCTCGTCTGTAAAGAAGCCGTCAGAGGTCGTCGTGTCAGTCACTGAAGATGCCAGGCAGGCTTTTCCAAGCCACAGAGAGGTTGCAGGTCAGCAGCGTTTCTCCGTCTTATTTCTCAGTGATTTGTCTTTGTCTTTACTAGTCAGTGCAGTGTCACTTTTCCACGGGCTATAAAAACATTCACACTCCATAAACGACGCCTCTTGCAGTAAAATGTTGAAGTTTTCCCCTCTTCCTTTTGACTTTATTTACACATAAACAAGATGTCATCCTAAACTGCTGTCCCCCAGCCCATCACAGACTCATCCAGTGCTCTTAACTCTTGGCTGCAGACGGCTTAATTGTTTTATTAGCCATTAGGGTGGTAGTGCTGATGTGGACGGCTTCTCAGTGAAGCAGCGTTAGGTGGCGTGTCAGGTTTGTTCTTCAGTGGTCACTCCAAGTGTCATGCGAGTCATTCAGGGAGTTTGTATGGAGACGCTGGACGTGTTTCTTTGCAGCCCTTTATGTGCTCCTTACACTACTCTCGTTATTTGTTTCATTTTCTTTTATGATATCCCATATCATTGTTACGGGGGTCTGAACTTAATTAATAATAATAATTCTTTGCATTTATATAGCGCTTTTCTCACTACTCAACTTCTCCTGGCAGCAGCAGGCACAAGGCAGGATCGCAATCAGGATGAGGGGCCGGCACACTGCCCTGCATTGCCCACTCACTCAGGCTAAAGCTGCCAAGTTAGCTAAGCTTGGGCTTGGTGGAGGATGATGGGAGCTTTCAGATAAAAGGACCCCCCAATCTTGGAGTTTTCAGACTGCAGGTGCCTTATGTTTCATTCCATACTTACAGACCTCAGTTTGGAGGCTGGACAATTACTCCATCTGTACAGAAACAACCATTGGAATCCTTTGTTTATCAGCCAAAATGAATTTTTCAGTGACAGAGGAAGAATGGAGAGGAGTGTCTGCTGTATCAATAATAATAACAATAATAATAATTCTTTGCATTTATATAGCACTTTTCTCACTACACAAAGCGCTCAGCAATTGCAGGTTAAGGGCCTTGCTCAAGAGCCCAACAGAGCAGAGTCTCTATTGGCATTTATGGGATTCGAACCGGCAACCTTCTGATTGCCAGTGCAGATCCCAAGTCTCAGAGCCACCACTCCGCCTGTAAGAGTTGGCCGTATCAGCATGAGACGTGACGCCTCGCCTACTGATGTGACTTAACAAGGGCCAGCACGGCCATCAGTGACCTGCGCTCATTCCAGTAATGTCTTCCTCTGGGTGATTTCTTCAGTTACTGTGTCCCCTTTCTTGCCTTAATAAAACTGTAACATGTAAACATGGTGGTCTTCCTCCCACACCTACTTAACACGGCCTTTTCTGGCGACTGTTCCTACCGCTTCTCCTGAATTAAAATATAAAAATTAATCTTTTAATTTTAGATATGAAAGGCACTATATAATAGATAGATAGATAGATAGATATGAAAGGCCCTATATAATAGATAGATAGATGTGAAAGGCACTATATAATAGATAGATAGATGTGAAAGGCACTATATAATAGATGTGAAAGGCACTATATAATAGATATGAAAGGCACTATATAATAGATAGACAGATAGATATGAAATGCATTATATAATAGACAGATAGATAGATATGAAAGGCACTATATAATAGATAGATGTGAAAGGCACTATATAATACATAGATAGATGTGAAAGGCACTATATAATAGATAGACCGATAGATAGATATGAAAGGCCCTATATAATAGATAGATAGATGTGAAAGGCGCTATATAATAGATAGATAGATAAATAGATATGAAAGGCACTATATAATAGATATATAGATAGATGTGAAAGGCACTATATAATAGATAGATAGATAGATGTGAAAGGCACTATATGATAGATAGATATGAAAGGCACTATATAATAAATATATACATAGATGTGAAAGGCACTATATAATAGATAAATAGATATGAAAGGCACTATATAATATATAGATAGATGTGAAAGGCACTATATAATAGATAGACAGATAGATAGATATGAAAGGCCCTATATAATAGATAGATAGATAGATGTGAAAGGCACTATATAATAGATAGATAGAGTGGATGTGGATCATTGTATTGATGATTTTATTTTCAGTTAATAATTTTACCATTTTGCCCCTCAACCGTCACTCGCAATCCCAATCAGTAGAATGTGAAGCCTTGTATTCAGCCTGGGGGGTGTACAGCCCCCCAAACACCGACACAGATTGGCAGGACGCAGGTTTTACTCCGCACAGCACACACTTTTTTTAACACTGTTGCCTTGCAGACCCCATCACAGAGCCTTATTGCCGCCAGTTGACTCCTCTTTGTCCTGTTCCTCATGACTCTGGCAACAGGCCCCTTTTTATTGGGCACCTGGATGGACTTCAGGTGCCCAACAAGCTTCTTCCGTCCGTACTTCCGGGTGTGGCGGAGGTGCGGCCAAATAGGACCCTGAAAACATCCATGCAGCCCCACGGCGGTGGCCACGCAGGGTTGAGTTCCCACGCTCATGACTCCTGTGGCCCCACTGTAAACCAGTCTGTCCTGGAATTCTCTCTCTCCCCTGGTCCTTCCATAATCGGGGCGTCCCGTCGTGGTAAGGGCCCCGGCCATACACCCCACTTGTAGGAGGCTGAATACGTTTTCTAGGCACTACACCATTAATGGTGGTCTCTTGTCTCGGTTCCTGCCTTGTGCCCAACGTCGTCAGAGCAGGCTCCAGGTTCCTTTGACCCCGAGGTAGACTGGAATTTGCTGATTATTCTTTATTCCACTGACTGTAAGTGGGCTCGCCGTGCTGTGCTCTTCAGAACTGTAACACAGCTCTTTACTGCTCTCCTCTCTCATGTCATGGCTGCCTTCTATTAAATAGTGACTTGAAGCGGCTGCGTACTTACTATATGTGATCTCTTATCAATGACTTGATTTAAAATGTGCCGGCCATTCCTCTTTCTCCTGTCAGGCAATGGGCTGCTTATTCCCTTCTACCAGAATTCAGATATGGCCATTATTCTCTTTCTCCCCCCCGACTATAGACATCATCGTTTCTGTTGTTCTCAATAATGATTATTATTTTCTCTCCTCCTGGATTTTTTGCGGACTGTACATATGAGGATTATTCTCCGTTTGGCTGAATTAAAATGTAAAAGTTATTCCCTTTTCTCCCAAATTAAAATGTGACAGTTATACCTTTTAATCTTGGATTCAAACATGATGGTTATTCCTTTCAATCCCGATGGACGCCGTCTTACTGTCTTATTCAGTGAGCTTTCAAATCTAAGAGTCGGACCTTCTCTCCTGATGTTTTTTCGTGCCGCTTCTTCCCGTCTCGTATTCTCTTTTGCCCCGAGTTCAGACCTGACAGCTATTCCCTTCGCCTCCTGACAGTAAGTGTGAGGGTTATTCCCTTTACCTGAAATTAAACTGTTCACGTTTTTTCTCTGCCGTTTAAAATGCGACGGTGTTTTCCTTTCACCTGAATTAAAATGCGATGCTTATTCCCTTTTCCTGAGACAGCAAGGCTGCTAGTTATTGCCCTTTCTTGTAAAAATTAATGTGTGTTCTTTATTTCCATTTATTATTATTCCCTTTCTCCCGGACTTAAAGTATGAGGCTTATCCCCTTATTCCCTATAAATATGAGAGCTGTTCCCTCTTACTCTAAATTAAAATGCATAAATGTATTCGTTCTCCTTATTAATTAATTGAAATGTGGTGGTGCTACCATTTAACCCCACTTTAATATTAAATTGTTATTCCCTATTCGCCTAAATTAAAATGTGACCATTAATCCCTTTTCCCCCGACAGTAAATGTGACTGTTCCAGTGTACTCCATGTTATGCTACAGTGTAGCCCGCCATTGTTCTCTGACTCGGAACATGAAAATCTTTTTTGTTTTCTCCTGATAGTCGCCACTGCAGCTCTTTCTTTTCCCAGGAAATTATCAGTGGCAGGTATTCCCTCATCACTTGCCCTAACCCTGACGCTTGTCGTCTTTTCTGCCTCCCTCGTACTGTGATGGCAGTTCCCTTTTCTCTTGACTGTATCTTATAAAGAGTTGTATTTTGTTTAAAATACTGTATGAACTTTAAACAGCCAGATTTTACCCAAATGTAGAGTTTATGGGCTGTGTTACCCGACTAAGATGGGATGAAATCTAAGAAATCAACGTAGACCTCACAGTTAACCTTTGCAGTGCACCATCTATCAGAATGTGTTTTGTATTACATGTAGTAATAAAATGCATTGTAGCTGTCATTCCAACAGATGGCGCATCACAAACATTTGTTGTAATAAAATGCATTTACAGTAATAAAACATATTGGGTATATGCCATTTGGTGAAGGATTCATTAAAGCAGTGTTAAGGTTTTTGTGGCACCATCTGTTGGAATGACAGAGGCATAGCAAACAGACGGAGACATAGAAACTTGGCCTTTTATTAAGGTGGGTTGAAATCTAAGAAATCAATTTAGACCTCAGGGTTAATGTTTGCAGTGCACCACCTATCAGAATGTATTTTGTAGTAATAAAATGCATTGCAGCTGTCATTTCAACAGATGGTGCATCACAAACATTCGTTGTAATAAAATGCATTTGTAAAATGCATTTACAGTAATTAAACATATCAGGTATATGCCATTTGGTGAAGGATTCATAAAAGCAGTGTTAAGGTTTTTGTGGCACCATCTGTTGGAATGACAGAGGCATAGCAAACAGACGGAGATGCAGAAACTTGGCCTTTTATTAAGGTGGGTTGAAATCTAAGAAATCAATTTAGGCCTCAGGGTTAATGTTTGCAGTGCACCATCTATCTGAATATATTTTCTCTTGCATGCAGTAATAAAATGCATTATAGCAGTAATTCCAACAGATGGCGCATGACAAACATTTGTTATAATAAAATGCATTTGTAAAATTAATTTGCATTAATAAAACATTATTTGTTATATGCCATTTTGTGAGGGAATTCATAAAATCAGAGTTAAGGTTTGTGATATGCCATCTTTTGGAATGACAGAGACATAGCAAACAGACGGACACACAGACACTTAGCCTTTTTATTAAGGTGGATTGAAATTTAAGAAATCAGCGTAGACCTCAGGGTTAATGTTTGCAGTGCACGATTTATCAGAATGTATTTTCTATTGTATGTAGTAATAAAATGCACTGTAGCTTTCATTCCAACAGATGGCGAATGACAAACATTTGTTATAATAAAATATATTTGTAAAATTAATTTACAGTAGTAAAACATATCTGTAATATGCCATTTGGTGAGGAATTCATAAAATTAGTGTTAAGGTTTGTGATATGCCATCTGTTGGAATGACAGAGGCATAGCAAACAGACGGAGACACAGACACTTGGCCTTTTATTAAGGTGGGTTGAAATCTAAGAAATCAACGTAGACCTCAGGGTTAATGTTTGCAGAGAACCATTTTTCAGAATGTAATTTCTATTGCATGTAGTAATAAAATGCTTTGCAGCTGTCATTCCAACAGATGGTGCATCACAAATATTTGTTGTAATAAAATGCATTTGTAAAATGTGTTTATAGTAATAAAATGTATCGGGTGTATGCCATTTGGTGAGGGATTCATAAAATTAGTGTTAAGGTTTGTGATGCATCATCTGTTGGAATGACAGAGGCATAGCAAACAGACGGACACACAGACACTTAGCCTTTTTTATTAAGGTGGGTTGAAATCTAAGAAATCAGCGTAGACCTCAGGGTTAATGTTTGCAGTGCACCACCTATCAGAATGTAGTAATAAAATGCATTGTAGTAGTCTTTCCAACAGAAGGCACATCACAAACATTTATAGTAATAAAATGCATTACTTCAAATATTTCTGGCGGCCCATCTGTTGGAATGACAAATGTGAATATATCTGTTATATGCCATTTGATATGGGAATCATAAAAGCAGAGTTAATGTTTGTGATGCACCATCTGTTGGAATGACAGAGACATAGCAAATGGTCCTTTTATTAAGGTGGATAGAACTAATATGTTGTAATGGCAATGGCCAGTTGATTAACAGACGTGATAAGAAAATAAAGGGAGTTTAAACAGCTCTGCCTACTCAGAAACACCCTTTTAAACAAAGTGCAATATCACATTTCCATAGATTTTTCTATAAAGATGCCCTTTGATCTTCCACAGCACCGTATTGATTCATAACATCCTCGTGTGTATTTGAGGTCGTTATAATAATCTTCTTATCTTCAGGATCCATTTTAGAATCCCAATGATCTCACATTGATCCTTTCTTCCTCATTCATATCCAGCCCACTGAAGCATTAGATTCATTTTTATTTCTGTTTTTTTTTAGTACTGTATCGGCACAGCGTCTTGTTCATTGATTTTTTTTTTCCTTTCTTTATTATTCCCTGTATGTTCTCTTTTGTTATTTGCTTATTC
Organism: Erpetoichthys calabaricus; assembly: GCF_900747795.2. Taxonomy (NCBI): domain Eukaryota; kingdom Metazoa; phylum Chordata; class Cladistia; order Polypteriformes; family Polypteridae; genus Erpetoichthys; species Erpetoichthys calabaricus. The sequence continues at coordinate 13,223,923 of NC_041410.2, read as the reverse complement.
TTGATGTAATGTGTATTCTGGGAACGGAGATAATCTGAATATCCGAATAACGAATCCAAGGAGAATGATTTAAAATAAAAAAGAGATGGGGCAGCAGCAAATAGGAAGAGAGTGACCGGTGTGCGGCGTAAGCATATGAGAATAAGATAGCAGCTGTGGTGGAAACGCCTCCCAAATCTTATACTGTCCTTTTTTACGGTTGGATTATGGAAATTCTGCTTTAATATTTCATCATCATCACCACACAAATCAATAAAGTTGACACGGAGCCAACGTTTCATAGATTTTGTATAAAAACAAGAAGATATTCTTTGCAATTGCTAGGCTTCATCCAGAGTTTACTCCCTGGCTTCAGTTTATTTTAAATTATTATTTGTCACAAAGTTATTGTTATGTAATTTCTGCATAAATTGTTATATTTATGTATGGATTAATAGTTACGTATTCTTATTGTGTAGTATGCTGTTTGCCAGGGTCTCATGTTTTCTGTAGATGGGACCCCAAGAGGTGGGGTCTCCAAGATGTTACATTTAAGCCAGGGTTCCTTATCTTTAAACTTATTTTTCTTTATTTCTTTTTTCTTTATTTTATATCCTTTATGTTATTACTGTTATGTATTTATATTATTTGTCTAATGATGTGTTTCTGCTCATTTACTTTTATGTTCTCTGATGTTCCCTGTATTTTGTGGGTGGATCCCCAGAGGCGGAGCCACATTTTCATCACGGCTAAGGGACCGCCCCCATTTTATAAAGGCAGGCTGGGACTTTGAGTCTCTTCACTGCTCGCTGGATTGTGTTTTGGTGGAGTACAGATCTGTCTTTGTAAGCACTGTCATTGTTTGATTGTCTTTCTTTCTTGGATTTCGTTGTCTGTCTTTGGATTAGGTTTACTGCTTTTGTGGATCCAGAGTTCCACAGTTCCCCCCTCTATAGTTTGAGAGGGTGTTGTGACTGCAGCAGCACACAAATGTGTTTGTCTTACTCATTCATGTTCCAACTTGACCCCTCAACATAACGTAATTCAGACCCCCTTCACTTTCTGCACACTTGAAAATGAACAGAGTTGCCATTTTTGCCCGCCAGTCTACACTCAATAACCCATAATGACACCATGAAGACATGGTTTGCAAACTTGTTAAAAATTACAAACTGAAACCTCTCATTCCTAGACTTCAGTACTTTGCAGCTATCGCAGCAACAGGTCTTCATGGCTAAGTCTCTACTAGCTTTGCACACCTGAATTTGGGCACTTCATTCTTCCTGGCAGATCCTGTCAAGCTCCACTAGAAAACATCTGGGACCTGCCATCTGTGCCATCAGATGTTCTGTGAGGTCTGAGACTTGTCCCAAAGCCACTCCAGAGTTGTCTTGACTGTATGCTTCGTGTCACCCCTGTGTGAGGTGGCATGCACCATGAAGCAGGTTCTCTGTATTTGGATGCATTCACCCTTCTCTCAGTTGTGACCGTTCTCTTAGTCCCTTCCACCAAGGAACGAAGAACACCTCACAGTATGATGCTGCCACCACCGTGCTTCACTGTAGGGATGTTATTAGGCAGGTGATGTGCAGTGCATGGTCTTCATCAGACGTGGTCCTTGGAGTTCTGCCCAAAGAGTTCCTTTTGTGTTTCACTACAACCCGAGATTCATTGTCCTCAGGCTCTCAGAGTCCCTCACATGTCATCTGGCCAACTCCAACCTGGCTGTCACCTGCCTTACACTCATGAGAGGTGCTGAGATGGCTGCCCTTTCACCAGGTCCTCTCATCTCATCAGAGGGCTTCTGCTGCTGTCTGTACACTTGACCACAGTAATGTCACCGTTCAGCAGCAGACTCTCATGATTTTCAGATTTTCTTAATGACACGGAGTGGAGGCTCTGAGGTAGGGATCTGCTCTGGAAATCAGAAGGTTGCCCCTTTGAATTCCATAAACTCTGTTGGGCCCATTAAGCGAGGCCCTTAACCTGCAATCACTCCGTCCTGGGTATGACGTTAATTTGCACCCAGCCCTGCAAGCAGGTCTTCGAACCAGCAGGGAGAACTTGGAGGTTGGTGGCAGGATTGGCACATCAGACACCATAAAAAAACCTCACCCTGTTCAGTGTGGTGCTGAGGTGTCGCCCATCGCATGGCTGCACTCCGATCCCAATCCAGGCTGTTCGCCGTGTGGTGACATTCTTCACGTTGAAGTTAGCAATGCATTCAAACTTGAAATCCAATGAAGACAACCTGACATGTTGGAAAAGCTTCTCGACTGCTGCCTTTCTGCACAATTCACAACTTGTCGTTTCATTTTGTGCACCTCAGACGTGCTGTCCGGCGGCAGAGGGGCTCCACTTCAGTTATTATCTACCTGAAAAACGGCACTCATTTCTCTCAGTGGTTATTCTGCCTCTGTATGGCACATCGTCGAGTGTATTAAGAGTGTGCAGCGTACAAGAAGAGCCCACCTCTGTGCCACCTCGTCCATCTTTACCTCCAAACGGTATAAGAAATGCAACGTGACTGAGCTCCAAAATGAAAGCACCAAAAAGGGGGCTGCGTACAGTATCTTAAATAATAGACGAATATAAAGCAAAGGGAGCCATCTAAATTGTGATTTGCAAATTAATGCATAATACAGAGAATACCGTTATGTGAAATTTGACAGCAGAAAGCAAATGATGATAAAAACTGGCAAGGTTTCAGGTACGGCTTAAGGAAGTCAGAGCGCATTCAGAGAGAATCAGGCCCTCCATGTTTGACTCATTTTGTTACGTTATAGCCTTATGGTAGCCTCCTCAAAAATGTGACTACGCCTCACGTCAACACGCACCCTACACACACCTCTTTACCTCTGATTGGCCAGTTTGGTAACTATGTATTTCCTGAAACGCGTTTACATTTGTCTTTCGCTATTCTGAAGTAAATATGGAGCAAATCGAAAAGAAAATATAGACATTAATATAATACCTCATCACAATACAAAAAACGTAATCAGGTGGCCGCCAATTTGTGATGTGAAGTATCGTCTAACATCAACGTGGAAGCCCGCGAAATGTATGAAAAAAGTGGAAAAATGTGAGGAACAAATACGTTTACCAATGGAAGTAAAGGAGTAGCATGAGGAGTGGTGACCCTGGAGGGCAGAAACTGCCTGCATTTTAATGGCTCGCCAGCTTTTGTTCAGGCACGTGCCCGCAGCCCAATGCGACGCAGAAGCGTAAACTGCTTTTGATGTCATAGGCTTGATGCAGAAGTATAAATCAGCTTTCATGTTAAAATCACTTAAGTTCATTTTTTTCTCACATCAAGCAACACTCGATACCTCAGAATCATCATCTTCTTCTTTCGGTTGCTCCCGTTAGGGGTCACCACAGCGGATCATCTTCTTCCATATCTTCCTGCCCTCGTCATCTTGCTCTGTCACACCATCACCTGCATGTCCTCTCTCACCACATCCATAAACCTCCTCTTAGGCCTTCCCCTTCTCCTCTTACCTGGCAGCTCTAACCTTAGCACCCTTCTCTTATCATACCCCTCATCTCTCCAGTGCACATGTCCAAACCAACACCATCTCACCTCTCTGACTTTCTCTTCAAACCGTCCAACTTGAGCTGACCCTCTAATGTCTTCATTCCTAATCCTGTCCATCCTCGTCACACCCAATGCCAATCTTAACATCTTTAACTCGGCCACCTCCAGCTCCGTCTCCTGCTTTCTGAAGGTCAGTGCCACCGTCTCCAATCCATATAACATAAGTAACATTTATAGAGCACCTTTCACAATCCCAAGGTTGCTTTACATACAGAGGGGGAGGAAGAAAAAATGTGAAGGATGAAGGAATTGTCCAGAGAGGTTAGAGACAGAATTGTGTTGAGGCGCAGATCTGAGGAGTTGAAGTCTCCACAACAACCTAAATTTGAATAAAAAGTACTTGAGCTGAGGTTGAAACACTTTTGTTATTCCTAAATAACAGAGAAATGCTGCTACAGAAGATTGTGTCCTAAGTGAGACGTGATGGGAAGCAATTCACACGTTCATTCTAGTTGAAAGTGGAGCGTCAGAAATATCGTTACGATTAAAGTCGTCTAATGTATCACTGGGAGGAATGGTGGCCAAGAAGTCTAAACGCTGGGACACAGACAAACAATAAGACACTGGAATGGCACTAAATTTTAGGTATAATTGGCAAAACATCAAATATTTCTACATAAGAGATATGATAACAGAGGCAAACACATTTTCTAAAGATGTACTAGTTAGAACAGATGGCCACAAATAGCAACTGGAAACAAAAGTTGATTGTGTGTGCAGAATAAATTGTAACAGTTACCATAAAGCAATACAACACAATGGCCATGCTAGGTGTCGGTGAATGCTCCTCTGTTCTTTTATTTTTATTCACATTTTGTAATCTTGGATAAAAAGACATTATTTCACTCTTCACTGAGCTTGATGTGTACATGTGAACTTGATGTGATGTATTATAGAAATCATTCTCTATACTTTAGCTCAATGCTAAATCCTATCCCCGGTCATTTCAGGTGTTATACAAAAACATGAAAGTTGTGACGTGCGAGTCTCTGTCCTGCACCCCAAAACACGAGGCTGAGTCTCAGTACTTCAGCAAAAGCAGCTTTTATTCAGCGTGAAGCAGGAACAGACCGGTTATTTATTGTAGCAGGATCTACCGCTCTCCGATACACAGACACAGCAAACGGGCGTAGTCGTAGTCCCTGCCTTTTTAATGTCCCTTGCATCACCCATCGGTGACAGGCGCGTATAGCGCAATCTCGATCGGCTCGTAGTTGTTTCTGCAGCGATTTGCTGCTGCGCTGTGAACCTGCGGGTGCCTCGGCAATGGATAAGCAGTCCTCCACAGATGGCGGCAGGTGAACTTTGGCATGTCGTCCCGTTTTTGGGGTCCTAAAATAGTTCAGTAACATCACAAAGTGCACAGGCATCTGTCCATTTTTGAACACAATTTTCTTTTCTTGAAATGGTCATAGAAAAGCAGAACCTATCCCGGCAACGTTGGGATCAACAGACCACCAGGTCATTGTCAGTGAGTGTAATAAGACAAAAACAAAAAATAATAGCCAATTGCAAAATAGCACAACCGAGTGAACATTCGAGACTGAGTCCACACATGAACTAACTGGAATACAGGAAAGTGGCTGATTTATAAAGGGTAGGCAGGAAGAGGAGTGTCTTTTGTTGTGGTCAGTGGTGGGGTTGGATGGGAGGTCTGTGATGAAACTGGAAGTGAGGTCAAGGGGGACTTTCTCTCTGTGGATCTGTAGAGGAAAGAGAAAAGGTGTCAGAGTGCACTGCCAAGCCTCGGTCCAGCGTATAAACACATTTAGTGAAACCCATTGCCTGCCTCCCATGCACTCGTGTGTGATAAGTGTGAAATACAATTCACGTTTTCCCACTGCACTGGGCGCCGACATTCTTGGAAGGTTTTGTTGACGGTTCCTGCACCATTGCTCGGTTTGACAAGGAGTATGCGACGTGTGACGTCATTACAATAACAGCATAAGGGTCAGCGTCTTACACTTGGTGATTATCCAAGAGTTGGATTCACAAACAACAATCCTCAGTGTCTTTGGTCTTGTTAGTTTCCGAGTTACTTGTTACATTTGTTGTATTCGGGAGTCTCAAACTAGGGACTAGAGGCCTCCAAAATGAGCCATAAAAGCAGGTCAGGACCGTCCAGAGGAGGCTCTCCTTAAGTCAGCAAGTCCCCAATTACTACCTGCAGGCTACGGCCTACATAGGCTTAAAAAGAAAAGGAAAGTAGGCTTTAAAAGTTTAAAATACACAAAAATGCCTATCGAGAGAGAGTAACAGTGACAACCTCTGGCTTTATGAGTCAAATAACTCAAATTTTTATTGTTTGTTTATTGACAAAATGCAAAAATAGGAAAATAAAACAAAGAATGTGCAAAAAAGCAGTGGCCTAAAAAGGCAATTCTGAGCAAACAAGTTTCAAAACAATAATCTGACAGCAAATCCAAAGACAGAAGCAAAATTAAATTGAAAAAGAAAAGCAAAATCCAATGAGAAACCAACACTCACACTGACTCCAAACTCAATGATCCGCTGCTGAGGTCCCCTCTCTGACTCTCCTGATACCTTCTTCCAATTGTTCTCCGCATCTAATTCTCCTTCTCGGGCTACCAGTGATTCTAGAAGTTTCAACGTATCTACTCTTTTCAGTAACTCCCTTTGCAGGCTAACTTCTAAATCCTGACCATTAAACCTCAGATCTTCTGTCTTCTTCCAATTTATCTTCAGTCCTCGGAATAATTCTCCATCTCGGGCTACCAGTGATTCTAGAAGTTTCAACGTATCTACTCTTTTCAGTAACTCCCTTTGCAGGCTAACTTCTAAATCCTGACCATTAAACCTCAGATCTTCTGTCTTCTTCCAATTTATCTTCAGTCCTTGGTCTAATTCTCCATCTCGGGCTACCAGTGATTCTAGAAGTTTCAACGTATTTACTCTTTTCAGTAACTCCCCTTGCAGGCTAACTTCTAAATCCTGACCATTAAACCTCAGATCTTCTGTCTTCTTCCAATTTATCTTCAGTCCTCGGTCTACCAAAGCCCTTCTCCATTCTTCCGATGTCCTCTCCACTTGCTCCTTTTCTGGTGATGCACAACACAATGTCGTCAGCAAAGAGCCTGCACCGGGGGGATTAGTCTTTTCTCCCAGGAGTCAACACATCCATATCCAGATCAGAAGAGGTCAGGACTTCAAGAAGACCCCCTGGTGCCGCCCTCCTTCGAACTGGGATCTTGGCTGTTAACCCCCACACTGCTTTGAACCCGAGTCTGCACTCCTGAACAGTCCTCATCTACTTCTCCACAAGCCCTGTTTTGTGTTTCTTACACCCAGGCAGTACCTTCTTCTTCTTCATCGTCCTCTTCATCTTTCCCACTTCCATGTGGGGTCCTCTCTCTCTCTCTCTCCAGACCTCTTGACATGGCATTCTTCTCCATATTGATGAACACCAGATGCCAACCTCTCTGTTTTTCTTGATCAGCTGTCTCAGCACAAAGGCTGCATGAGTTGTTCATAAAACCAAAGCTGCTGCACCCAACACCCTTCAAAATAAACGACTTGTCGTACAAATGCTGTATTCATCATTAGTTGTGAATTGTTTAAAAGCTTTGAATTTATTAAACGGAATTAAATGAGGCCTCGATTTGCGCCTGTGTGTGCCCACTTCTCAATCGCACTCCCCCACTGAGCCAATAAGGACAAGCCAATGTCACCGTCTTATCAGGGTTTTTAACAGATCATCGGTTGACAGCTTTTCTCTTATCCATAAATTAAAAAAAGGAGTGGGTTCATTTGAGCGCGCTGTCAGATAATCAATGCGAAACATAAGGAAGCTCCCCAGCAACACATTTCAAAGGCAGGGAGGCAAGTGGTGCTAAGTAGTTTACTGGTCTTATAATAATTCATTGCGGGATTATTTCAAAGAGACGCAGGAGCTAATAGAACAGTCGGGCTTCAATAAAAACAACATCAAGTCTGAACGGCAAGCAGAGGACGAGTTATTTCAGCCAAATGAATGGCCGCGATTCCGCGTCTGAGGTGATTCAAACCAGCGGCAAGTGGATGACGCCGAGCCTGCGTTAGACTGGGATGGCGGCTTATGAAATGATAAATGTTCACCCATTCACTATTAAAATACGAAGCGTCTAGACGGCGAAGTGACCACTGCTTGTTATTTTAGCATCTTTACCTGACAGGTCCTTCTGATGAATAATTAAAGGTGACTTTGGACACCTTGCACGGCGCTCGAGAGGGCAGCGCGTCCTTTTGATTGCCTGCATGCGGCTTGAGGTTTTCTGCAGCGCAAGAAGATACCCTTGATCTCCGAGCCGTTAAAAACTCAAAGGACATCCCTCACATTATTCCGACAGTCACCTTTCTATTCAGACACAGAGCACATCATGCAGTTCATGCTTTATGTGACTTCATGCTTTTGCACTTACGCAGGAAACAGTTGAATGCAAACACGTACGCCTCACAAAGTTAGTCGCATTAAGTCAAAGAATAGAAGAGCAAGCGGTGAGGTGAAACCGGATTGTTATCACTTGGCTCAGCATTTATAGTTTTATGTCCATTTCATATTTTAGATATGGCGCAGCAGGTGGCTGCTTCACATCGTTTATGCCGTCTGGCACTCCAGATTGCTTTTACCGTGCAAAAAGATGAGGCTGGGCAGATTTGGGACTTTCTATTGAACCCTCGTGGGTGTGGGAGCTTTCTAAGCAATGGATTGATGGCCCCAACAGAACAGGAAGAATACCAGGTCAGGTCAGGCTTTGGAGCAGGCACTGGTACAGCACGCTGTTGCACCCACCACACCATGAAACAGCATGGGATCCCGGTTGGCAACCCCCCCTGGCAGACATGGTGTCCAGTCCCACCCTCCGGAAATTACCCTCTATCTGCCGCAGCCTGGTATTACGTGGGCGTCCCCTTGGCCTGGTCCTCAACAATGAGCTGGATCACCCTCGGGGAATCACACCACTTGGCCGTAGTGCCGTAACTGACGCTCCCTCACAATGCAGGTCATGTGCCTCATTCAGGACTCAAACCAGAATACCAAAATACCAAAGACATAAAACATCCCATAAGTTTACCAACCTCCAGACATGAACAGCATTGTATCTGAGCACAAAAGGATTCTCATATCTTTGCTGCTAGGGTTGGTGTCACCCGGTGTGGTAACCAAGACCCCCACCTCAGGCCACCTGGGTGACTTGATGAGTAGAGCTCCTTAACAGACAGCTGAACGTACGGCATGTACACACCCGGCCGTTTAAAGCAGCGCGGTAATTCCCACTATCAGATCCATCAAGCCGTGGTGGGAACCCCTTGGTGATTTCAGCATGTGAACCCGTGATCATTTCATCAGACAGATGTGAGGGGGTTACTGTATGTCCCCCTTAGTGATTTTAGCCCATGGGCACTTGATCGTTTCCGGTGTCACCCAATGTACTCTGCATCCCCCACAGCCCCCTTGAGCTTATCAGTTTCCTTAATTACAATTTTTGATGATAGACCAATTGTTAAAATTGCAAATGTCCCATCGAAGTCATGATTTCTTCCATACTCCAATCAGGTGTTATTCAAGAGTCAACCTCATGTCCTTTAGGCCGACACGTTTCAGGATCCCCTCTTCCTCCGGACCAGACGTTACTGAACATGTGACGCCACGTCTCTCAGATTAAAAATGTCACATCCTGACTTCTGAACGGTGCCCTGTTGGGGACAGACTTGCAGGAATGACAGACACCGTGTCATATCTCAGCCAGCCTCATGTCTTATGTCTCTTTTGTTCATTTTTGATTCTCTTAATTATGTGCATCAGTCTTTAAATTTGATTTTGTCTGCTGCATGTATATAAGCTGCCTTTAGTATGATCCATGTCTTTTGTGGGTGGTGTAATAGAAATTGACATCTTAATTATAGAAAGAAACGTATCCTCTACTAGGACAAGGCTGATAAAAACCTTTTTGAGTCAATAATCAGGCAGGAGAAAGCTTGCCCATCTGTGTCACTGATTACTCCTGTGTTGAAGAGGGAGCATCCATCACAGCAGGCTGTCACAGTTTGATCAGGATGGTCAGAAAATACCAGAGGATTACAAGTGAATTTGCCGAATTAATTCATACATACCACACTCTGATTGGTTAGAAGACCTGCGGTGCTTCAGCACAGAGCACAACCAGCCTGAACTAAAGGTCTTTCTCCTTTATATCCTTGTTCTTCAGTATCTCTTATTCTGTTATGAAGACTGTATACGTGGCGACTAGCAAGGCTTATTAGCCGCATCAAAGAACATTAAATGACATCAGCCAGGCCCATCATGGACCACCCCGGGGAACGTTCTGCCTGTTTTACTTGACCATTTCAGTGGTCTCTTCATGACTTCTCTAAAACAAAGGCTAACATATTCCAATGTGCACTGCAAACCAAACCCAATGCTTAACTACTGTTACCTCTAAATTATTCTTTCACAATGGTCACCCAAGAAGTAGAGAAGCTTTATGTATCTTTCATTTAAAAACGCTGCAAACCGATTGGTGTGAATGAATCATTTAACTTGGGATGCTTCTTCTGAAATTCACGCACTTCCGTCCACCCGCGTTTTTCTTTCGACGTTCCTTCAGTGCAAGACGAATGCTAGAGGGTCCAATGGCCTCCAACTGTACCAGTTATGATAAGGACTGAGTATACAGTACAGTACATGGATCTTCTTAGATTTATCATTTGTCACACACCAACTTTTGTACAGTAGGTTTCCATTTTAGCCTTATTCAATATTGGCGGAGTGGTGGCTCTGAGGTAGAGATCTGCACTGGCAATCAGAAGGTTGCAGGTTCGAATTCTATAAACTACTTCATTGGCCCCTTGAGCAAGGCCCTTAACCTGCAATCGCTCCGTCCCGGGTATGACGTTAATCTGCACCTGCAGGGACAAACCTGGGGGTTGGTGGCAGAACTGGCACTCTGGCCACCATAAACAAACTTCACACTGGTTCCATTAAACCTGAGCTAGTGAGGTGCTGGGGTGTCACCCGTCACATGGCTGCCCTCGGGTCCTAATCTGGGATCCTGAGGTGGTTTGTCATGCGGTGGATGTATCCTAACCTCTCCTCTCTCCTATTCAATATCGTTTGATACTTGTATATTATTTGGATGCCTTCTACTCACATATCTCTCGTTTATTTTTATCGTTATTCTAGCGGTTAACCATTTAATTGGTAACATTGCTAGTGAACTCTAATCCGATACTTTACAGCTTGCAGATATCAGTGTGGATATTAGAGCCCTGACTCTTTTCAGCTCTTGTTCAACTTTATTTGTAATAACTTGTTGGTCAGTTTTTTCCCCGCATGATCTTAGTGTAAAAAATGGTTTCATTGTACATGTGTAAGGGATTACGATGTGTAAAGTTCGTTACGCTTTGGTAGTGTGTCCCTAATGTATCTCTAAGTTAGAGTGCAACATCTCCCATGTGAAAGTAATCCTTGATAAAGGAACCGGGCCGGTCTCAAAACGCGTAGGAAACGAAGAGAGTGTAGAAACAGAGGGAGCTCTCCTGTCCCACTGTGGATCAGGGGGTGCGCTCTGCGGTCCCTGGGGCTCAAGTGTTTTGGTGTACCCCGTAATGTGCTCCCCTCATGTTATCGTAACTATAGTTAGAATTAATTTCCTTTTGATGCCCTTTGACGCTGTTGCCACATTACTTTTTATAGCATTGACTTTGGTATGTCTTGTAGAGTGGAGGACTGTAGTTGTTTATTGCGAGGGCACTATAAAGATATATGATATGATATTGTTGAGGTGCGACTCCGATATCAATAAATGGGTTTAACATATTAATAATTGTACTGGTGGGTTTCTTTTGACTGACATGGTTTAATCTAATCTTAGGTGTTTGATTTATTGTTGAGTTAAAGATGCCATATAAGTTTGTAAATAGTGTTACACTTCTCTCTTATTGTGACACCTAAGACTGGGGCCACCTGCTGATTTCTGCCCTATAATAATAATAATAATTCTTTACATGTATATAGCGCTTTTCTCACTACTCAAAGTGCTTCAGTGAGTGGGGAGCCACTTCAACAACCATCCGCCTAGATGGTGCGATGGCAGCCATTTTTGCACCAGTGTGCTCACCAGACATGAGCTGTTCGGTGTCAGAGAGAGCCGATTAGAGACGAGAGATGATGAGGGACTGGACAAGGGTGAGGGTGACAGTTAGCCAGGACATCAGGATCCACCCGACTCTTTACAAAGGACGCCCAGGGATCTTTATGACTACACAGAGAGTCAGGACCTCGGTTTTACATTCTCATCTGAAGGACGGCGCCATTTTTACAGCACTGTGTCCCCGTCACTGCACTGGGACATTGGGATCCACACACAGACCACACTGCTGGCCTCGCCAACACCTCTGGAGGGTCTCTCAGAGTTCCTGGTGGTTCACTGTCAGTGCACTATGGGCTCAGTGAGTTACTTGAGCTTCTTGTTCTTCTGTGCTTTATTGGATGTCTGGATGTTTGGCTTTCTGCTCTGTGTTTTGACCTTGCAAGTGGAGTCTCTGCTGGGATGTGTTTAATTTGGATTGCCATTATATTTCAGGCAATTCCACTTTGTTTTTGTGCTCCGTTGAGCTCCATTGTGATTGGAAAACAACTTTTTTGATGAAGAATAAATCTTTTACTTTATAAAGATTCTACAAGACCCTTGTGTGTCTGGTCGGGGTTTTTGACTGGATTTCCCCCTCAAGTGGGCTTTCTTGGAAGTGCTTTCGGGACTAATGTCATTTGGGACTCCTAGATCATGACAGAGAGAAAATGATGAGACTGTTATAATAAATTATGTTTAGCCTGACTAGCATGTATAAATTATGGAGTAGTGAAGACAATAAAGATGTCAGAAATGGATGTATGCGACACACGTAACGTGACATTTTTTTCATGGGCATTTCATGGACGTTTTGATGTTGTTTCCTGTTGCATTACAATGGTCCCCTACTGCAACTGTTGCATCATAAATTTTCTTAGCTCCTTTCTGCATGAAAACATGACGATAAAATTGTTCCTGACTGTCCCTATAAAGCACATGGGGTAATAAACATTTAAGAGTGGAGTACTCCTTTACGCTGTGATGGAGATGGTGGGCTTTTTTTTTCTGGTTACGGGGTCTACTCCACCTGGTCACAATATATATAAAATACAAAACCTTGCATTAATGGTGCGGTTTCCTCAAAGCATTTTTGCAAAATAGCAGAGTGATTAAATTCCGCGCTGTTAAATCTTCATCATGCGCCTTATCAGGTCCTGTGCTTTTCATGCAGCACTTACAATACGTTGTGTTTCGCGATAAGGGAACAATATCAGGTCTGGCAGCATTCAAATACTTCTCTGATGGCAACGTGAGCCGAGAGATGGCTTTTCTCCAAGAAAACGAAACCAACATGTGCATGTGACAGGCCTCAGGATATCCCACTGGCCCATCGACCTTTTAAGACATAAGTTACACAAACTGGAGCTGGAGACAGGCCTCGTTAGCCTTAATTCCTATGTTTACATGACAAGTTTCAGATTACAGAAAAAAAAAAAGTCAATTCCAGCCAGAAAAGTAGCTAAGAAGTGCGAAGTGTGCTGATCGAAACGGGACGGCTTAGTCATACTACGTAATGGAAATAAAGAAAAGTGAAATGGAAAGAAAATGACAAAAAAATTTGGACGTGAGCGTCAGTAGGCTTTGTGTCCTCGGAACCTTGTTACCCGGGCTCTTCTAGAACATTTCAGTCATTCTTTACCACACTGATCATGAAATAGGTTGTTACGATAGCAATTGATGAGAAGAATTCATCATTAATTGCAGAGTTACGGTATTTGAGGGGTCGGCGATGTCGGTCCTGGAGGGCCACAGTGGCTGCAGGTTGTCGTTTCTTAATGAGAAGTCAATTACTGCCGATGACGCACTTATTTCTTAAGTGACATTTTGATGCTTCATTTTAGTGGTCTCGCTCATTAAGGTTGCCCACCCTTAATTGCTCATTTCAATCTTAAACTGCTGCATTCAGTGTTTTGGATTTGGAGGATATCCCTGAAAGAAAAATATCTACGATATAAGAACCTTACATTGTGCAGACTAACAAGCCATAAAATTAAATAGAGTCTGACATTGGCAAGGATTGGTTTCTAATGAAGCAATTGGGTTGGAATGAAAACCTGCAGCCATTGCGGCCCTCTAGGACCAACATTGCCCACCCCTGCTCTGGAGTTCTCTTTCTCTGGTACCATTTGTTGCAAAACTGATCAGCAAATATTTTAGTTCTGGCGCCGCCGAGAGTGGCAGCCTTTTCAGCAGCTCCGTGTATGACTGTATGTGTATGTGTAATTTTCTACTTTTATTTTTCTATTTTTATTTATTGATCACTCCTATCACTTTATGTGAATTTCCCCTTGGGATTAATAAAGTATCTATCTATCTATCTATCTATCTATCTATCTATCTATCTATCTATCTATCTATCTATCTATCTATCTATCTATCTATCTATCTATCTATCTATCTATCTATCTATCTATCACATCATCATCTCATAACAGGCTGAAGTTTCGAGTTTGGGATTTTTCCATCCAGCTGTTTGAGCTCAACACCAGGGGTCCCCAACTCCGGTCCTGGAGGGCCCCAGTGGCTGCAGGATTTCATTCTCACCCTTTTCTTAATCAGTGACCTGTTTAATTAATTTTAATCAACTTGCTCTTGAAGACTCAGACCCCTCAATTTTTTCTCTTTCCTTAATTAGCAGCCAAGCAATAATGAGATACAAAATGAGCCAAAACAACTGGCGTCCATCATACAACATCTGAAAATAAAGGAAGGTGAAAGTCTCAGGAATGCTGATCTGCTCAGGTCCACAAAACATTTTATCAGAGCTCTTAGAAAAGAGAAAATCCACAATTTTGGAAATGTGAGTATGGAAGAATACTTGTAAGGTAACATAGCATTCATCTTAAAGAAACAGCATAACGGCTTAATAAATGTCAGAAACCTGTTCAGGCACACCAGGAAACAAGATGAAGGTCAAGTGAACAAGAAAATGTACACTGAAATATAAGAACTGGTTTAGGAAAAAATACTGAGATGGTCAAGTAAATGAAGAATGTGCCAGAAGAAAGGTTGATGTAATATACAAAACGAACTGAAGGATGACTAAGAGATGACTACGCAGATGTCCTGTCAACTAGAATGGACAATTGTTACGTGCAGAGAAATTTCAAGGGTGGTGGCGCAACTCAAAGGTATAAGAAGAACCAGAATCTACTCTCTCTCTGTCTGTATAAAATCCTAAAAGTGCAACAATTTTATGTGACGTTTTTTGTCACGCTATAAATCGGGCTTATTTTAAAACTTACATATATATGTTTGGTATCATTCTTTTCAGAATTTATTGAACTTTAATGTGATGTTGGTAGCTTTTCAGTTTTTAAATTATAAACTAAAAAATATCAAGAACTCACGTACAGTGAGACGGGACTTTTTGCCAAGAGATTTAATCACGCCTGGGGTGGCGGAAATAAAAGACAAAGAGTAGATGACAAAGACAGCTGCTGTACAGGCTTTGAAATGTTCGAAGCGCCTCGCGAGATGCAGATCATACGGCACGGCAGCAGCAGCAGCAGCAGCTGATCGAGCAAAGAGGTGGTAAAAGGGGGTTTCGGAGGAGCAACTGTGTCTCCTTGTGGTGCGTTCAGCCCCCCTCTTCACAACACGAGCAGCAGAGACGCAAAGTGGTCAGTGTGTAGCGCAGGCAAGGGGGTTGGCAAGTGAAGCGAGCAGGGGGTGACTCCCCCTAGAATGTGTATAATAAGACTTTTATTTTATGTAAATCATTTGGGTGTAAACCAACAAACCCACCAGAGTAAAGTGTATGCATTGATTGGCACTGTTTGTAAATTCAGTAGTTTATAAAGTGAACCCTCTAGTCTTTGTATCTCTGACCATTGTCACAAAAACGAGGCATACACAGATAAAGGTTTGGGGCAGCCACACGTATAATCTGGTATCCTGGCTGCAAAGTCGTTTTCTTAGTAATAAACAGCACTGATGTGCATACATTTGAGTCCAGAACAAGACTGAGGAATTAGGAAAAGGGCAGGGTTTTAAAGGGGAAAACAGGAAGTGAGGTCATAAGGATCAGGCTCATGTTCTTTATCCATTGGTTCGAGTCCGGACGTGACGTCAGAGGGGCTGGAGCCAGTAAGGTCTCCTTCCATTGGCTCGGTCCCGGAAATGACGACAAGAGAGCCAGATGGAATCTCCTGGGAATGGTCTGCAGGCAAGAGAGAAAAAGAGTCAGTGCACTCTGCCACCTCCCGGCATGTCTCAGAACTGCCGTCACTCAAGCCCTTCAGCTGCCTCCCATGCGCACGTGTGTGACACCAGGCTGTAACGGACTGCTTCTGAAGAACGCTCCCTTTTGCTGAGGAGTAAATTAAAGATTCAATGAACGGCTTTTCTCCTGCCTGATTACTGAATTGTCCTGTTGGAGGATATTTCTTTCTTTAAAAAGATGTTCAATTTCGGCCATATGTGCTATTACACAATGAGAGCAGCGACAAGCCACGGAATTAACGAACGGCTTTAATTAACAACAAGACTCTGTGCCTGTTTAAGTAACTGGTTGGAGTTTGAGGCCCTGACTGAGTTGGTCTCCTGTCGGCTCACTCACTTCACATTTCATTTCTGTTTGGGTTCCATTTCAGGAAAGAAATGAAGCAATTCAGAGAAATGATGAAGAAATTCAGAGGAACAAATCTTTAAAAAAACAAGTCAATTCAAGTGAATTCAAAAGAAGTTAATTAGCAGCAAAAACAGATCACTAATTAATGAAAACCTGCAGCCACTGCAGCCCACCGGGACCCGAGCTGGGGACCCCTTGCTCTAAACGGTCCCCAAGAAACTGTGACACACACCCATGTTCGAGATGTCGATGTTTTTGGTACCAGGAGACCCTAAAACGTCGCGATCCGTCGAAAACTGGAGATGGAAATTTTTAACGAATCTAAAACTTTAGCTCCTCCCCCATGGATGATAAGTTATGGCAAAAATAAAGTAGCAGTCACGAAGATTTCAGACACGAGAAAAGGTTTTCCTTCATTTCCACCCTTTTTCTACATTTGCCCTTTGTGATGCCCGGGTTGCCCGCAGCTGGCATCCTCCCTTGAACCTGGGTCATCGATAGTCACGAAACCGAGACTACAAGAGCAGGTGCAAATGTGAAAGGTGCTCTTATTCACACAGATTAGTACAACGTAAAGTGATGTGTTGCCCTTTTTAAGAAAAGAAACCAATAAGATAGATAGATAGATACTTTATTTATTATTATTTATTAATAATCTGTAATAAAAACAGAGGGTTAAAACCAATCAGTGAATACTCTCACGGATAGCCCGGTAACGTTAATTTGCCTAGGAAAGGTGTTAACGTCACTATAAAAAATAACATTTCTTCTTCTACCTTACCTGGATGCGTCGTTTTTCCAAGTTGCTTGTGAACGGGCGCTCTCTGGTGCTTTACTGATATACAAATCTTAGCCGTCCTTCTCTCCTTCTTGTCCAAATTTTAGATGCTATGAAATGATTCAAAATGCAGCGCTACATTTAGGAGAGGAAATCTGAAATACACCCACCTGCCACGTACAGAAACGGCCCGTAAACGCGACGGACCAATCACGTAGCTCCACAGCAGCATGAACGTTGGGTTATAATGACGAGCTGCAGGGCCTGCGGCTGGGGGGGTTTGGGGGTCTCTGCACCCACAGCCTACCCCTGGGGCCACAACTTCATCAGCATATTGAGCCGCCCAGGTTTTTAAAATGGCAGATTCTCAACCTACGCTGCCTGCTCCGTGAGAAAGTTAAACAAATTAGTGAGTATCGACTTAATTTATTTGAGTTCATTTTGATCTTAAAGCTCAGAGAGCAAAGTCAGCAGTCTGCCCACCATAACGGGACAAAGGTCAAGTGGGTGAGCCGTGCTGAACGAAAGCCTACACTGACATGGACAGCGGCGACGCTAACAGATAAGGCAGCCCAGCAAAGGAACGGATTGAAAAGCCACGACAGCAGGTGTCATTAAGACATAATAAAATAATATTATAATAATAGAATACTCCGGCACTTTTAAAAACGAATGCAGAAGCAGGACCCCATACGCTTTGAAAAGAAAAGCAGCAACATTAGGAGCAGACATAAATATTTTGACAGCAACAAAAAAAAAAAATCAATGGAGCGGCGGCTGCACCACGTTGGTTAAAACAAATTGTTCATACTGCGGCGTGAAAACTGTGATAAAGGAGGGCAGGAAAAGAATCAATTTCTTAAAAATAGCACATCCATCTGTGGGCTCATTCATCGAGGGGAGAACAGCTTGGCTCGGCAGGCCGGAGGAGTTGTGGCTAACAAGCCCTACTGCTTTGTTTTGTGAGGCTTGAATGGGCGATAAAACACTCAGCCGGCGAGTCTGCTTAGCGCAACACACTCCGCTGTACGCCGATGACGAGACGCCAGCCATCAGTCTCGGCAACGTGACGCAAAGCAGAACGGATTATTCATCACGGAGACAAATAAAGATGATGAGATGAAAAATGTTCAAATGAATAGCTAATAACTATACACACGTCCTAATCCCAAGCCCGGCTACATTGTAATATTTTAGGAATGTGTCCTTAAACAGCGCTGAGGAAAAATCAATTTGTCCAATTGTCTGTTTACCCCCAAATCATTTCACTCTCTTAACAAAGCGCTCTTTTGGCATTTCATCTGTGGCGCTCCGGAAGCTCTGCACTGCATTATGGGACACGGAGTGCGATAGGAGGGATGGCGAAGCATGACATGGAGACAGAGACGTAGACCACTTGAGCGAGAAGCTTTAACACAACTCCACGGTGATGGAATACGAACTACTGCTGTCGCTCAATGAAACCCGAGGGACCCGCACCGGCATCGATGAAATGGGCGCTCCTGCTCCTCGACCACTCACACTGGGACCACCAAGCACTTTCAATTATGAACACAATAAAGTGTACAGAAAGTGAAGGGGTCTGAATACGTCCTGAATCCTACCTATCTATCTATCTATCTATCTATCTATCTATCTATCTATCTATCTATCTATCTATCTATCTATCTATCTATCTATCTATCTATCATATAGTGCCTTTCACATCTATCTATCTATCTATCACACCATATAGCACCTTCCATATCGATCTATCTCTACAAATGGATCTAAATTAATAATACAATATAAAACAGAAAGTAACTGATCACGTATTAACCGTTTTGTTCAAGACAGCATGTAGCTAACGTCAGCCATGACAGCCTCTCTTTCTCCAAACGTACCAGTAGAACGTACAAACTGTAGAGAAACAGTGGCCATCTCAGCAGTGGTGCCAGCAGAGGTAATCACTGCGCCGCCATGCCACCCAGAATGCCCTAACAACTTCACAAGAGCGGCTTCTGCTCTGGGATTTCAAATCAGACTCTTAGAGTTGGAAAGGCGATGCTATTAATCAATGAGCCGCCCAAAATGCTTTTTTAAATATCTCCCATATTATTTCAGGCATCTAAAAATCTGGAGTGCGTGTTAAGTCGGTAAATGTCAATGTGGCTTTCCGTTCCAATTAGAAATGTGATGATGACGCTCTGCATGCGGCCCTACATAGGCCTGTGGAACTGATAACTCAATTCTGTGAGTTCACAACCCCCACATGGCGCCGCTTTTCCAATTCCCTGCCCTCGCTCCTTCATTTCCTTGTTATCTGCATCTTCAACTTGAGCGGGCTCTAATTATTAGTCACTCTCCTTCTTATTTACTATTTCCAGCTTCCTCCGAGTGCCACGCTCTCCCAGAGGAGACAGCAGCGCAGACCAAGCTGCTCACCGATGCGCTCGTGAGCCCCCCATCCATCCAGAGAAACAAACGCACAAGCATGCCAGCTGCCGACACTTCGCACAGACTGTCACCGGCTGGACCCTCTTGGTCGGGAATTAAAAGAGAAGCACAAAGTAGCAAAGCGTTCTCATTCACCGAGTCTGTCGTGATTTACAACACTGGCGACTTACAACAGCAACGCCAGAACTGCAGATATGATGGAACACGAGTCACGTGCTACTAAATGATGAAGATGGTGAATGCAATTTTAGATTTTGTGTTTCTTCTTCTTTGACAGCCTCCTTGTTTCTCTTCCCTGCCACAGGGGGTCGATCCTGGACCCTTGGTACTTCCACAAAGTGACGTTTTTGACAAAGGTCAGCATTTGATAATGAATGAAATGGAATCTGCTCCTTACCTTCTGGCAGTAGAAAACCAAATGGTGCAAGGCGCTTTAAAGACAGGCTACCTAAGTGATAGATAGATAGAAAAGGCACTATATGATAGATAGATAGATGGATAGATAGAAAAGGCAATATATGATAGATGGATGGATAGAAGTGAAAGGCACTATACATAGATAGATGTGAAAGGCACTATATGATAGATCAATAGACAGACAGACACTATATAACAGACAGACACTATATAACAGATTGACAGACAGACAGACACTATATAACAGATAGACAGACACTATATAGCAGAGACAGAAAGACACTATATGACAGATTGACAGACACCATATAACAGACAGACGGACACTATATAGCAGACAGACGGACACTATACGACAGGCAGACAGACACTATATAACAGATCGATAGACAGACAGAGACTATATAGCAGACAGAAAGATGACACTATATGACAGACACTATATAGCAGAGATAGACACACTATATAACAGACAGTCACTATATAACAGATAGACAGAGACTGCATAGCAGACAGACAGACACTATATAACAGACACTATATAGCAGACAGACACTATGTAACAGATAGATAGACACTATATAACAGACAGACAGACACTATATAGCAGACAGACAGACACTATGTAACAGATACACAATGTAACAGATAGATTGACAGACAGACAGACACTATATAGCAGACAGACAGACTGACACTATGTAACAGATACATAGACACACTATATAGCAGACAGACACTATATAGCAGATAGATACACAGACACTATATAACAGATTGACAGACAGACAGACGGACACTATGTAACAGATACATAGACACACTATATTGTAGACAGACAGACACTATATAACAGACAGACACAGACGCTATATAGCGGACAGACAGACACTATGTAACAGATAGACAGACACTATATAACAGAGAGACAGACACTATATAGCAGACAGACAGACACTATGTAACAGACACAGACAGACACTATATAACAGAGACAGACAGACACTATATAACAGATTGACAGACAGACAGACACTATATAGCAGACAGACAAACACTATATAGCAGATAGACACACTATATAGCAGACAGACAGACACTATGTAACAGATAGACACTATATAACAGACAGACAGACAGACACACTATATAACAGATTGACAGACACTATGTAACAGACAGGCAGACACTATGTAACAGATAGACACTATATAACAGACAGACAGACAGACACACTATATAACAGATTGACAGACAGACACTATGTAACAGACAGACAGACACTATGTAACAGATAGACACTATATAACAGACAGACAGACACACTATGTAACAGATTGACAGACAGACACTATGTAACAGATAGACACTATATAACAGACAGACAGACACACTATGTAACAGATTGACAGACAGACACTATGTAACAGACAGACAGACACTATGTAACAGATAGACACTATATAACAGACAGACACACTATATAACAGATTGACAGACAGACACTATGTAACAGATAGACACTATATAACAGACAGACAGACAGACACACTATATAACAGATTGACAGACAGACACTATGTAACAGACAGACAGACACTATGTAACAGATAGACACTATATAACAGACAGACAGACAGACACACTATATAACAGATTGACAGACAGACACACTATATAACAGATTGACAGACAGACACTATGTAACAGACAGACAGACACTATGTAACAGATAGACACTATATAACAGACAGACACACTATATAACAGATTGACAGACAGACACTATGTAACAGACAGACAGACACTATATAACAGACAGACAGACACACTATATAACAGATTGACAGACAGACACTATGTAACAGACAGACAGACACTATGTAACAGATAGACACTATATAACAGACAGACAGACAGACACACTATATAACAGATTGACAGACAGACACTATGTAACAGACAGACAGACACTATGTAACAGATAGACACTATATAACAGACAGACACACTATATAACAGATTGACAGACAGACACTATGTAACAGACAGACAGACACTATATAACAGACAGACAGACACACTATATAACAGATTGACAGACAGACACTATGTAACAGACAGACAGACACTATGTAACAGATAGACGCTATATAACAGACAGACAGACACACTATATAACAGATTGACAGACAGACACTATGTAACAGACAGACAGACACTATGTAACAGATAGACGCTATATAACAGACAGACAGACACACTATATAACAGATTGACAGACAGACACTATGTAACAGACAGACAGACACTATGTAACAGATAGACACTATATAACAGACAGACAGACAGACACACTATATAACAGATTGACAGACAGACACTATGTAACAGATAGACACTATATAACAGACAGACACACTATATAACAGATTGACAGACAGACACTATGTAACAGACAGACAGACACTATGTAACAGATAGACACTATATAACAGACAGACAGACAGACACACTATATAACAGATTGACAGACAGACACTATGTAACAGACAGACAGACACTATGTAACAGATAGACACTATATAACAGACAGACAGACACACTATATAACAGATTGACAGACAGACACTATGTAACAGACAGACAGACACTATGTAACAGATAGACACTATATAACAGACAGACAGACAGACACACTATATAACAGATTGACAGACAGACACTATGTAACAGACAGACAGACACTATGTAACAGATAGACACTATATAACAGACAGACAGACAGACACACTATATAACAGATTGACAGACAGACACTACCTAACAGACAGACAGACACTATATAACAGACAGACAGACAGACACACTATATAACAGATTGACAGACAGACACACTATGTAACAGACAGACAGACACCATGTAACAGATTGACAGTTGTGTGAGGCTCCGCGTAACTGACAGACAGACGGCGCCCCCATTCCCTCTCCTGCTTTGCTCCTGGCCGCCCTCTTCGCCTGCCGCTTTTCTGTCAATACATTTATCAGAGTAAACCGCCACGAGGACTGGAGCTTATTATAGTAACAAAGTGCCCAAGGCAGGAGTAAACTTTATATAGGACACCAGTCTGAATAATGGAGGGTCAGAAATCTAACTGGCTGGCAGTAATGATTTTGGTTTGAAGCCAGTGGGCAGCGCAGCATCCTCAGCACTGCTGACGTCCCCTCGGCTGGGCACATATCCATAGACCTGCGGCCTTTTGGAGAACAGACTGCTGAATCCTGAAATTTGCCACCATTGCTATAGTACAGAGCGTCCTGGAAAGAGTGTTGTTAAATTAAATATTGAATGGAGCTGTCAGATGGCCACCTTCTAGTCCATAAAATCTCTTATTTATGCAGTCTGCTTAGGCTCTCCATAACCGGTGTCACACAATGGTTGGCAGGTGCTGGGCTCTGTTGTCTTTTGTTTTTTTTTTCTCTGTTATTGTTCAGTGATAAACTAATCTGAAGGAAGGCCACTGGAGGAGGCACAGTGAGCGGGGAGTCTGAATGTCTTAAGAACGCGACCGTTGAACCCTTGTCTAATTCCATCACTGCAGTTACGTGATTAACACCACAGGAGGGTCTTTTGTTACAGCTCTCCCCTCACGTAAGGTGCTTTACAAAATCTAACTTCACACTTCTACACACAGACAGATATAAAGACTGTAAATGGTGCAAAAGTAAAGAGAGGGTCTGATGCCACTTCAGGTGGTGGACTAACTACTGCGCCGTGTTGCCGTCTTCATGGCAGAGAAAGAGGAGGTCTGTTTGTTGTCTCTGCCACTGAGCTCATAATCCTATTAGAAGTCGTTTTTTTGGCTGTGGTTAAAGGAGGGATCAAGTCCGCATATAAATGTTAAACAATGCAGTCGGCACACAATGGCTCACGTGCACAGACCTGACGCAGCTCCTTCTACGAGGACCTTTGCCGCCCACATTTCATAACATCAGACAATCCGTTTGCCTTAGAGATGTCACCAAGAAATAATAATGAAGTATTATTATTTAGGATGTCTGAGACTGGAAAGCTCACCGACATCGTGAACAACAGACTCGTGAATGTTGGGCACCAAATGGACGGAGATGCAGGATTTTCTTCTGGTAGTTAGGGACGTACTTTAGATTCACAGCATTGCAGTTTCAGATGTTATTGAGGGCCAAATAAGCATTTTAAGGCCGATTAAAGGTCAGTGTTACTGTAACATGACACAGTATGGCTAAGCAGCTGCCATGGGTTCAAACTCATAGATATCTGTGTGTAGTCTTAATGTTCTCAGTGTTCCCATCATGTTCTGCGTTTATACAGTTTATTTTTTATCTTTTTGTATATTGGTGCTTAAATTATTAATTTTTCAAACACACAACTCTAAAAATCTACATTCAATTTCAGAATTGGTCACTGCCCAAGTAAACTTTGCTCTGCTGTGTTCACAAGAGCTGGTCTGGTATCCATTGTCGCAAAGGCGCTATATAGGCACCTGACCCGGCACAGAGAGACAGGGAGGCACACGTAAATATAAAACAAATATTTATTTTTCTTCAGCTGGAGGACACGTCTTCACTGTACCCCTCAGCCACAGCACAGTCCCATAAGCACAACAGGAACACAAAAGCAAACAAAAAGCACAGTGGTCTTCACCACCACTCCTCCCGGCAAGCTTTGTCCTCCTCCTCCCGACTCTGGCTTGCGAGTGGTGGCTGCAGGCTCCTCTTATAGCCCACCTGGATGTGCTCCAGGTGATGATTGACCTGATTCAGGCTGCACTTCCGGGTGTGGCTGCATCAGCGCCCACATGGGCTCAGGAAGCCATGCAGCTCCCCCTGGCGGTGGCCACGGAGCCCAATAAGGCTCAGCTACAAAGTCCCATGCCTGTGGCCCCGATGCAACCCAGGGGGGCTGCCACCAAGAGTTCTGGGGGAAGTAGTGTGTAGCCCATGGCTGTTCCCCCGGACCGTCCCGGCCGGGTAAGGGCCCCAGCCCTCCACCACACCATGTACATGCCAGAGACATGCCGGATGGACTGGCGGGTGATTTTGTGTTGCCCTTGATGGTCTGACACCCATCTGATGTTGGCATAGGCTTTAGTTCCTGGTCACTCTTCTAGTGGAAGAAGCGGGTTAAGAACTAAAAGGTGGGCATAGTATGTGCGTAAGGTCAGGGTCAAACCCAGGAACCAAAAAGAACCGTTTGTCAGAGGCCAAAGTGCAATCTAAAAATGAGGAATTCAGAAGGAGAGTTTGAGTTTGTCGCTAAGTAAAGGAGTCTGCCAGCCTCGGAGACCCCTGAATTAATGGGATTGAATTTTCAACCGTGGCTCGTTTGAGGTCCCTAACGAGTGCATCCCAGGGCATTCTGAGGTGGGTTTCTATGGCAATGGGCAGCACCCATGATGAATACAAAATAGCGTCATGGTGGAGTGTCGAGCAAAAATTGTCAGGAGGCATAAAAAACACAATCAGACCTCATTATCAGATTCTCTCTGCTTTAAAACCCCTTAATCGGTACACAACAGTTCTGAAAAATCACTGGAATGAGCACAAAAATGTGGAGACTCTGGAGCTCGTAACACCTGGTCTATGATGAACGTGAAGAATCTGCATCAGTCAGGGTTGAGTGCACTCAAAATGTCAAAAGGATGTGAGGTCTCCAAAAGATCCACAACACCAGGCTAGAGTTATCACTGGCCTGCCTGAAGATAGGCCTCTCCCCAGGCAGCCTGACCCCAAACTCTACTAGCAGGTGTTGGACTGTTTAGGGCCCAAAAAAAGAGGAATACGTCTTTAAAGTAAAAAACTACTAAAGATGTCCTAAAATTATACCAAAATGCCTCTCAAGAGAAGTAAAAACTTCTCAACCCTTTGGCTTGAGGAACAAGAATCTTTATTTTTATAAAAAAAAGGTTTATTTTAATATGAAAAAATGCAAAAGCTTTGCCTAGAAAGGCACTTCACAACAAACGAATCCTATTCTGAAGTCAGTAATTCTAAACCCCAGACAGAAGCAAACAATTCAAAAAAGATGAAACAAAGCAATGCACTTCTCCAAATACTCACAATTGACCCCAGTGAAGCTCTGCAGGACCCACACCTCTGACTCACAATAGATGGGCGGTGCTTCAGCTGTGATGTCAGAGTGGCCCCGCCTCTTGGGGGGTTCCACCCTTGAAACAGAAGGAATGTAACAAGACACATCATCCATCCATTGTCCTAACCTGCTTACTTGGGGCATTGGGTGCTAAGCAGGGACAACACCTGGACATGGCGTCAGCCCACCACAGTTGAACACACTCACTTACACACACATTTACAGTAGATATCTACTCTCTCTCTATATATAAAATCCTAAACCTAAAAGTGCAACGATTTTATGTGACTTATTTGTCACGCTTTAAATCAGGCTTATTTTAAAACCTACATATATATGTTTGGTATCATTCGTTTCAGAATTTATCGAACTTTAATGTGATGCTGTTAGATTTTCAGATTCTTATTCCATTTTTAAATTATAAACTAAAGACTATCAAGAACTCACGTCCCACGAGACAAGACTTTGTGCCAAGAGATTTAACCATCCATCCATCCATCCATTTTCCAACCCGCTGAATCCGAACACAGGGTCACGGGAGTCTGCTGGAGCCAATCCCAGCCAACACAGGGCACAAGGCAGGAAACAATCCCAGGCAGGGTGCCAACCCACCACAGGACACACACAAACACACCCACACACCAAGCACACACTAGGGCCAATTTAGAATCGCCAATCCACCTAACCAGCATATCTTTGGACTATGGGAGGAAACCGGAGCGCCCGGAGGAAACCCACGCAGACACGGGGAGAACATGCAAACTCCATGCATGGAGGACCCGGGAAGCAAACCCGGGTCTCCTAACTGCGAGACAGCAGCGCTGCCACCGTGCTGCCCAGATTTAACCACACCTGGAAATAAAAGACAAAGAGTAGGACAGCTGCTGTACAGGCTTTTAAATGTTCGAAGCGCTGAGCGAGATGAAGATCACACGGCACAGCAGCAGCAGCTGATCGAGCAAAGAGGAGGTAAAAAAAAAACTATTTTTTTTACCATTGTACCACCATTTAAGAGGGGGTGTCGGAGGAGCAACCGCGACTCCTTGGGGTGCGTTCAGCTCCCCTCTTGACAACACAAGCGGTAGAGACGCAAAGTGGTTGGCGTGTAGTGCAGGCCGGGGGGTCTGGCGAGCAAGGGGTCAAAGCTCCTAGTAAAATAATAAAGAAACAGAACAATATTAAGAAAACTTACATTATTAACCTGCAATTGCTGAGCGCTTTGAGTAGTGAGAAAAGCGCTATATAAATGCAAAGAAGTATTATTATTATTATTATTATGGTAAATACATAAAAAATAATACTTTTTGAACAAACAGAGAAGACACAAACAATTAAAGGGAACACATCCTGGCTGTAACATAACAACACTTTCTTACCATCTCCACAAGTTTTCTTTTCAAATTCCAAAGACAACTGTAACAAAGCTGCAGAACAAAATGGCAAAAGGGGTGAGCAGGCCTACGAATGCCACCCGTCAGACCAGGACTTCACTCAGCAGCGGGCAGCCTGATCCCAAACTCAAAAGGCAGCCTTCAGGACCTGCACAGACCCAAAACAGGACTCGGCCTAAAGAGTTCACAGCTACTTTAAATGCTGTAAAGTACACAAAGGCAAAGACAGGTATCTTTATAAAATGACAAAGGCAAACAAATTATCTTTATAAATCACACATCTGTTTATGTAAACAAAAAGAAGAACAAATGATGGCAGGCAGGAAGGCAAAACAAATAAGGGAAAAAGGGTATGTCTAAAGAAGCAACCCAAGGCAAACTAGTCTAAATCTGCAATTCTAGAAACAGAAACAACAAACGAGGACCAAAAATCTACTAATCCAGAATAAGACAAACAATCGTTAAAGTCAGTTATGCACACTCTACAACTGTCACTGAAACTCTGAGGGACTCGCCCCCCCAGGCTGAACTATAAAGGCAGAGGGCGGTCCATCGGCAGTGACATCATAGTGGCTCCGCCTCTAGGGGGCTGTGCCTACAGAAAACAAGGCACATAAGAAAATGCACAATACTGTATATAAATTCTAATCCTTAAATAAACATAATGGTATTAACAAAAAATACATAAAAATATAAAAATAATTTTCAAAAACAAAAGAAACAATCAAGAAACCATTAAGTCAGGGAACAAATCCTGACTGAAATGTAACCACATCACATTAACAACACCACTTCCAAAACCAAGCACGTTCCACTGATTAATAATAATAATTGTAATAAATTACATTTACAATACACAAAGCTTTTCTAACCTGCTTAAATATGCTTTATATAGACAGTATGCGGGCGGCACGGTGGCGCAGTGGGTAGAGCTGCTGCCTCGCAGTTGGGAGACCTGGGGACCTGGGTTCGCTTCCCAGGTCCTCCCTGCGTGGAGTTTGCATGTTCTCCCGGTGTCTGCGTGGGTTTCCTCCCACAGTCCAAAGACATGCAGGTTAGGTGGATTGGCGATTCTAACTTGGCCCTAGTGTGTGCTTGGTGTGTGGGTGTGTTTGTGTGTGTCCTGCGGTGGGTTGGCACCCTGCCCGGGATTGGTTCCTGCCTTGTGCCCTGTGTTGGCTGGGATTGGCTCCAGCAGAACCCCGTGACCCTGTGTTCAGATTCAGCGAGTTGGAAAATGGATGGATGGATATACAGTATGGAGCAACTTCAACCACCACCAATGTGTAGCATCCACAATGCGAGTACGCTCACCACACATGAGCCGTTAGGTGGTGAAGGGGTGATAGAAATAGATGGCCAGTGAGGGACAGGAGATGATTAAGTTGGTGAGAACATCTGGAAACACCGTACTCTTTTCGTGTGGCCCCGGGAACATTCATGGGCACAGAGAGTCAGGAGCTCTTAAGGATGGAGCCAAATGTTTACAACACTATGTCTCCGTCAGTGTCCCGGGGCATTGAGATCCACACCTTGGGAT
The DNA here is from genome assembly GCF_900747795.2 of Erpetoichthys calabaricus. Lineage (NCBI taxonomy): Eukaryota > Metazoa > Chordata > Cladistia > Polypteriformes > Polypteridae > Erpetoichthys > Erpetoichthys calabaricus. The sequence continues at coordinate 13,194,952 of NC_041410.2, read as the reverse complement.
CCCCCGCTGGCTTCAACAACCCCAACTCAACACTATTCTTAGGTGGTCTCCCATCCAGGTACTGACCAGGCCCAAACGTGATTAGCTAATTAGCAGCACTGTATTTGATCTAATGTTCTAAAGTGTGTATTTTCTCTGCACATTTATGAGGGTCTTCAGTGCGTACTCCTATCAAATCCCAAATCTAGGCGTGTTAATTAACAGATGACATTAAAGTAGCGTGGCACGGGTTTGTGCAGACGTGTGCTCAGCAGTGGGCTGGCAATCCCATCCAACCCCGGGCAAAGGTGCCAACCTTTTCCTGAGTGTTTCTGAGGCCTTGAAAGGTTCCACAACGGCCAGGTGAGGGATGTGCCATTTTGAGCAAGTGCCAAAGTGTGTTCTGTGAAGGTCTGACATCTCATTCAGGTTTGGCTCCTGACCCTCAAGGACACACAAATGAGGAAAAAGGCTTAAAGTAGAGATGAGTTTTGAGTTGCAAATGTATATGAAGGGTTCTGTATAACATGTACTTTTATTTATCGTGTTTCGGTGAATGCTGCTACTTAATGTTATGTTATTTCCACACTGGTCTTTAATTGACCATGCGTTGCCAAATATGAAGCAGCAAATCTCTTCCTTCAGCAGCACGCGTCTCGGGTTAAATGACACTTGAGGGAAGGCCGTTTGCCGAGTCGCGTGCAATAATAGAACGTGTGCTGGAATGGCTTCAGGAATCAATGATATCGAATACGCAGACACCCTTTCGTATTTCAAAGCGTAACGTTTCATCTGGCGCTGCACTGGGCTGTTATAAATAAAGGCACATGATCAAAACTGAAATAAACGCACTCCATATCGCTTGAATCCATAGTGTGCATTTTAAAGCCTGGCCTGCTTAGACAATTGCACTGTAATTACAGTACAGGAGACCTCATCTCTCGTAATTACAGTTGTCACCATCGATCCCATTAGCCGGGATAACTAACTGCAGTGAGCCAAGGCTGACTAAGCTCCCCCGCTTAATCCACACTGTCATTCTCGGTTTGTGTTCGCTTCTCTTATTGCTTTTTACTTGCCACAACAAACAAAAGGGAGGAAAATACAGATGCTAAATATAAAATCATGTACTAAAGTGAGAAAGATAAATAGAGCGTGCCAACGAGATGCATACTTGGGAGACTGCCGCAGTACGGCGTGCAGTGGGTCATTAGGCCCCCTCGTCACTGAAATGTTTTACATTTATGAAGCCATTTTTAGAATTGACTTTTGCTTCACAACGTTTTATTATTATTGGCAGTCCGGCATGGCGTGCTGCTCATGACAAAACAGAATTTTGCTGTAGGAGATGAGCGGCAGCGTTATGAGAGAGAATGCAATGTGGGACATGTTGGTACTGAAGCACTTGGTGCAGAGTGAAGTCCGGGAAGAGGGGGATATGAGAGATGGCAGCGGCATTACAGTCCTGCTAGCGAAGGGCATTTTAATTACGCATCGGCAAATCCATCCATTTGCTACCAGTGATGTGGAGGACGGCTGAACTTGGCTCTGTCTAAGATGGTTGACAGACACGAAGAGACCACTGAGGTGACCTGGCTTACCTGGTGGCCCATATCTCTCATCCTCATACTTCACAAAAATTGTCAGGGCTGCCCTTTCAACTCCACAACTCGGAAGTTTGTTCACAACTACTTTGTCCAAAAAGAAAAGCGCGTCCTGTCTTCACTTTACTTAATACCTTTGCACTTGGTGACCTCAAGAATGCGATTCAGCGTTCAATCAAAAGAATTCTGCTGAATCAGTTTTATCAACGAGTTTAAGATCTGGGATGGCCACACAATTTTATGGCCAAGATGGATGTCCCAAAGGAAATGACCAGGAGATGGAAATTGAAAGTACGATAATAAGAGTGGTCAACAAACAGTCCAAAGGTCCAAACCTGAAAGACCACATACGCCAGCAACAGGCCAGATTGAAATCAGAAGATTGCAGTGGATGTAGAAAGTTCTTCAGACCCCTTCACTTGACTGTCCAAAAAAGTCTTTTGAAGTTTCTGATGAGTTTTTCCATACAATGTGGGTCTGTAGACAGGTTGTCTGGGTCAAAGTCCTCATATCTGGCCATAGAACTCTTGTCTCTATTTACACCATGTTGTAACGTGTTCAGTGTTAGCCCAAGTTTAACTTCCCAACCCTTTCTCTCTTGATGTGTTCTGAAGTTGCCCATAAGCCCTCTGACTTTAAAGTCCCTCTCACAGTGTCCACTGTTGTTGTCACAGGTGGCTGGGGGTGTGAACCGGCCGGGACGCCCCGGAGGACCAGAAGAGGGCTTACGCCTTCCCCTGACCACGTGGGGGCGACCGCCCTGGTACCTATGGGGACCACGGGTACAGAGCTATGAAGCTCAACCCTGTAGGGGCCCGTGGTCACCGCCAGGGGGCGCCCCAATGCCTTTGGAGCCGTGGGTGTGGTGGAAGTGCTGGGGGGTGCGCAGCCGGCACTTCCGCCACATTGGGGAGTGCTGATGGAAGATTGCCGGGAAGCACCTGGAGCACATCTGGGGGACAATAAAAGGGGCCGCCTCCCTCCATTCGAAGGCTGGAGTCCGGTGGAAGTGGACAGAGCTCGGGAGGAGAGGAAAGAGGCGGCCTGAAGAGAAGGAAAAGGCCTGGACTTTGGGGACTATTGGGGTTGTTGTGCACTTGTAAATATGTATAATAAACGTGTGTTGGGTGAGTTCAACGTGTCCGCATGTCTGTGTCCGGGTCATCTTCCACACTGGCTACAGGAACATCTGTGTTGCCAGGCTTTACGTGGGCCCTGTGTGAGTTCGTTGTTTGTCCAGTCTCTCCCACATAAGAGTGCAGTGTCAGGACGTTTCATGCAGAGACTTAGGGAGACCACATTAGGAGATCTGCAGGATAACGTTGTAGTGGGCAGTGTGGTATGACTACACCATCAGCATTATAAATGTGAGCTCACGTTTTACATCTTTTCAGTAGGCAGGGAGATGTGCCATTTTCTGTTGGTCCACTTAGGGAGTTTCGGACAGTTACTTGCTGCAGATTTGGCAGTTGTCTAAATACCAGGAGGGGAGGTTCTGGAAATACATATTTCTGCGTTTCGTCATTGCATAGCTTTGGCTGAAGTTCTTTTATAATGTGGTTCTTGTTGTCTTTGTTTTTGTACTCCAGAAGGTGGTCTCTGGGTTTGGCAGCATTTCCACTTCTGACCATCAGTTTACACTCAGTCACCCGTAATGAGAACGTGAAAACGTCTCTTCAGAAAGGTCTGCAAATTTATTACAAATGAAAAACCGAAATGTCATTCATAAAATTGTCAGAAAGGTTTGCAGATTTATTCAAATTGACATCCTGAAACCTCTCATTCCTTAGACTCCAAATTGTGCTCAAGTGCACCCCGTTTGCTTAAATTCCCCTCGAGATTTGCCTCGAACTTGACCCGGTCCACCTGTGGCTAACCGTTGTGTTAACGTTATTTAGAAAGGCACACGCGTATCTGTGTATATAAGATCCACAACTCACACTGTGTGTCGGAATAAAATCCAAGCCATGAAGTCCAAGGAATTCATTGTAGATCCCCACGATGGCATTGTGGTGAGGCAGAGAGATCAGGGCAAGGAGACCAAACCATCTGTAAAGCTTTGAGTGTTCACAGGAGAACAGTGGGCTCGATTTCTGAGAAATGAAAGAAGTTTGGACCCACCTGGACTCCTCCTGGAGTTGGCCGTCTGGCCAAACTGAGTAACTGGGCCACCACGAGGTGACCGAGAAGCCAGTGATGACTCTAACAAAGCTCCAGAAGCCCTCTGAGGAGATGGGAGGACCTGGTGAAAGGGCAGCCATCTCAGCACCTCTCATGAGTGTAAGGCAGGTGATAGCCAGGTTGGAGTTGGCCAGATGACATGTGAGGGACTCTGAGAGCCTGAGGACAATGAATCTCGGGTTGTAGTGAAACACAAAAGGAACTCTTTTGGCAGAACTCCAAGGACTACGTCTGATGAAGACCATGCACTGCTCATCACCTGCCTAATAACATCCCTACAGTGAAGCACGGTGGTGGCAGCATCATACTGTGAGTTGTTCCTCAGTGGCAGGGATCAGGGAGACCCGTTTAGAATTGAAGGAAGGATGAATGCATCCAAATACAGAGAGGTCCTTGAAGGTGCACACCACCACAGACTGGGCTTTATTTATAGAGCACATTTAAACCAACAGCAGCTGACCAAAGTGCTCCACAGTTTCCATAAATACACCAATAAATATATCTCTCTATTATAAAAAAATCTTGGACGGAGATGAGACGTGATTTTCATCGGAGAGACACTTATATGTCCCATGAGACAAGTCCACGCCCGGGGCCGGAAATAAAAGACAAAGAGTAGATGACAAAGTAGAACGTTGTAAAGAATTCAAAAACGTTGGCGCGATACACACACAGAGCAGGTTAGAGATAATGGAAGTACTAAAATTCGAAAGTCTCCAAATACTGATAGGAAAGATCGCATTAGCGCAAACAAACGGAAATTATAACTCAGTGAAATAACAGAACAGCGAAAAGAGATCGAATATATTGTTTGGATTTAAACTTTAAGTCGGAGACTTGTAGATTGTCTGATTCGTGTTGCCAGCAAGAATGAAAAGATTCCAAAAACGTTGGCATGTTAAGAAGTCCTGTGAGACGGAGACTTTTACCATGAGATTCTTTCACGTCACGCCCTACTTACAACTATTTTCAAACAAGACCACGGCCATCTAACCTCTCAGTCGTGTGAATGTTTTTGTCAGACACACTTCCTGCGCTCTCAGCTCTTATAAATTTTATCAGGACAATTTTATACGTTCAAGATGTCACGTCAACGACTAAGCAAAGAAGAAAGAGCATGGACAAACATTCAAAAAAGTCGTTACATTTATTAGAGAGAAAGAAACTAAATTCACTCACGGGCAGTTATACGTTGCGTTTTCACGATGTAAGTCCAAACATGAAATCAAAATTCAATGAGATCTTCAAGAAAAGTTAATTCCAAATATTGTTTTTACTAAAGTTTTAAAGTAAAAGTGAAAATAATGCTTATGTAACAAATCCCATGAAAATAACAATCTCTTTAAATTGTATATCTGTTTACCCAAATTCGGGGGTGGGCCCAGCGTAGTGAGCAGGGGGGCGGAACCTCCTAGTAGATTGATAAATAAATACACCACAATATATAAATTGTGAAACGCTGGCGCATACCGCCACCCAATACCCAGCACAGACTGGCAGGACACAGGTTTTGCCACACAGCACACACCTTTATTTACAGACCATCAACACAACTTGTCTCAGTCCCTTCTGCCTTCCACTCCTTCTCAGGCTTTGTCCTCTTCCTCCTGAATGTGGCCATCGAGTGGTGGTAACTGGCCCCTTTTTAGAGGGCACCCAGACGGACTCCAGATGCCCAACACGCTTCTTCCGGTAACACTTCCAACTGTGGCAGAAGTGCTGCCAAATAGGGCCCTGTAAAAGTCAATGTGCCCCCTGGCGGTGGCCATGGGGCCCAATAGGGTTGAGCTGGAAACCAAGGGGGCTGCCTTCTGTCAACCGTCCTGAAAATACTCTCTCTCTCTCTCCCCCAGTCCTACCATACTCTGGGCGTCCAGGTTGGGTAAAGGCCCCGGCCATCAGCCACAAAATGAACGATAAAACTACTCTCATGCAAGTGTAAAAAGATAAGGCAAAAAGATAAGTTTTCAGCCTGGACTCAGACCTCCGGGTGCTCCGGTTTCTTCTCACAGTCCAAACACATGCAGGTTAGGTGCATTGGTGATTGTAAATTGTCCCTAGTGTGTGCTTGGTGTGTGTGTGTGTGTGCCCTGTGGTGGGCTGGCACCCTGCCTGGGGATTTGTTCTTGCCTTGTGCCCTGTGTTGGCTGGGATTGGCTCCAGCAGACCCCCATGATGCTGTGTTAGGATATAGCGGGTTGGATTTAGAAGTGAGCAAACTTGGTGCTGACCTAATATAAAGGGGTAGACTATTCCAAAGCCTAGGAACTAGGACAGCTACTACAAAGGCGCGGTCCCCTCTAAGCTTCAGTTCAGCATGACCAGAGGCCCTAAGTGTTGGAGAGTTAGGGTGTAAGAGGTCAGTAAGATAAGAAGGGGCTAAACCATTCTGCGACTTAAAAACAAACAATAAAGTCTTAAACTCAATCCTGCAGTGAGTAGGAAGCCATTGAAGAGATGCTAAAGTCAGTGACAGTTTATCTGGCAGCACGACAATGACCTGAAACAAACATGCCAAGACAATACTAGGGTGGCTTTGGGACAAGTCTCTGGGTGTCCTTGAATGGTCCAGCCAAAGCCTTGACTTAAACCCCATAAAACATCTGTGAAGAAACCTGAAGATGGCGGGTTACAGACGCTTCTAATCTAATCTAATGGAGCTGGGGAGGATCTGACAGGAAGAATTGGGATAAGCTGCGCAAATCCAGGGGGTGAAAAGCTTGTCGATGCTTACGCAAGAGGATCTAAAGCTGGAATGGAGCAACTGCTACAACGTACTGAATTCAGGGTCTGAATGCTCATGGGAATGAGAGATTTCAGCTTTTAGTTTGTAAAAAAAATGTACAAATCTCTCTGCAAACATGTCAACTTTGTCACTTTGTGTCAGTGATGGGCAAAACAGCAAATATATTAATTTCAAATGAAATCTACAACACATTCAAGTGTGCAGAAAGTGAAGGGCTCTGAAAACCTTCTGAGTGTGCTGCACAAGAGCAGAGGTCCTAACAAAAGTAAAATTCCTTTCTAATGTATTCATTGGTAGCACACAATCCTTGTTGATTTGTTTTTCTATCCAAATAGTTGAATGCAACCTGAATCACGCCGCCATCTTATATAGATAGATAGATAGATAGATAGATAGATAGATAGATAGATAGATAGATAGATAGATAGATAGATAGATAGATAGATAGATAATGTGAAAGGCACTATATAATAGATAGATAATATGAAAGGCACTATACTGTATAATAGATAGATAATGTGAAAGGCACTATATAATAGATAGATAGATAATGTGAAAGGCACTATACTGTATAATAGATAGATAATGTGAAAGGCATTATATAATAGATAGATAATGTGAAAGCCACTATATAATAAATAGATAATATGAAAGGCACTATACTGTATAATAGATAGATAATGTGAAAGCCACTATATAATAAATAGATAGATAATATGAAAGGCACTATACTGTATAATAGATAGATAATGTGAAAGGCACTATATAATAGATAGATAGATAATATGAAAGGCACTATATAATAGATAGATAATGTGAAAGCCACTATATAATAAATAGATAGATAATATGAAAGGCACTATACTGTATAATAGATAGATAATGTGAAAGGCACTATATAATAGATAGATAGATAATATGAAAGGCACTATATAATAGATGGATAGATATGAAAGGCACTATATAACAGATATATAGATAGATAATGTGAAAGGCACTATATAACAGATATATAGATAGATAATGTGAAAGGCACTATATACCAGATAGATAGATATGAAAGGCACTATATAACAGATAGATAGATAGATATGAAAGGCACTATATAATAGATAGATAATGTGAAAGCCACTATATAATAAATAGATAGATAATATGAAAGGCACTATACTGTATAATAGATAGATAGATAGATAATGTGAAAGGCACTATATAATAGATAGATAATATGAAAGGCACTATACTGTATAATAGATAGATAATGTGAAAGGCACTATATAATAGATAGATAATATGAAAGGCACTATACTGTATAATAGATAGATAATGTGAAAGGCACTATATAATAGATAGATAGATAATGTGAAAGGCACTAAATAACAGATAGATAGATAGATAGATAGATAGATAGATAGATAGATAGATAGATACTTTATTAATCCCAAGAAGAAATTCACATACTCCAGCAGCAGCATACTTATACAAAAACAATATTAAATTAAAGAGTAATAAAAATGCAGGTAAAAAAAGACAATAACAATATAATAATAACATAGGCAGGCCCTTATGACACAACAGAGGAGGCAGCTTCAGTTCACATAGCCAGCAACCGTAAGGAAAGATATAAAGAGCATGACGACACCCACGAAAAATTCAAAATGGTGTCATGCAAGATTTAAATAAAAGGAAAAAAATTAAACATGTAAAATACTCAAAACCTTTACACAAACTTCTCTCATCTCTCTCTATATAAAATCCAACATCTTATCTATCTGTCTGTCTGTCCGCTTTTCACGAGAGAGCTACTTCACAGATTTAGATCGGGTTTGTTTCTGTCATTTGCTTGAACATTCCGGATGATTTTGCGACTTCTCTCATTCCTCTAAGTATCAGAGTTCGCTTGCCGTATCAATTTATTTGCGCAAATCCCAAGGAGACAAAGTGGGCCGAGGGGAGGGCGGCAGGACCCTCCACACTCGTGCGTCAGCCTCGGGGTTGTGTCTTAACTCCGCTTAGCTAGCGAATGAGAGAACTACTTAACAGATTTAGATCGTTTTTTTTCTAGAATTTGCTTGAACATTCCGGTTGATTTTGTGACTTCTCTCATTGCGCCAAGAATCATAGTTTGCTTGCAGGAGTGATATATTCGCACTAATCTGAGACAGAGGCTGCGGGCCGAGGGGAGTGGGGAGTCGGTCTACCTCTGTTTTGGAGTGTACCTTACCTCCGCTTAGCTAGTTGTTTATTGATTTTTAAAGTTTGTCCTGTTTCACTACTACTGTACGTGGGCAGAGCCGCAGGGAATGGCTAGTCAAGAATAAACAGATTTAATTCCTTAAGCCTGTCAGGGAATGGCGTGTCCTTTAGCTCCAGAATGCACTTGACTTGTCTCCTCTGCACAGTTTCTGGTGCTGCTCTGCCTTTTTTGTAACGTGGTGACCAGAACTGCCCTCAGACACGGTCTGACTACAGGATTACTGACCATACTGTCCCTTGAGTTATATTTGATAAATGTTCTGATTCTGTCACAAAACAATCTGAAAATGGGTGTAGATCTGCATTTCATACAGGACTGACTCAACAGAGCAGGCCTCATCTCCACCGACAGCCTAGCCCCAAACTCAACATGCAGGCTTCAAGGCTGCCTAGGCCAAAAACTGAGGTTAAGGCTTTTAAGTTAACAACATGTCCACAAAAGGGAGTAAAACTATTAAACTGCTGGTCTGAAAAAAAATGAAATTCCTTCAAAAAAAGTTCTACAAAAAAAAGAACAAGGCAGAAATAAACAGAGCAAAGGCAGGCTGTGGCAAACCAACCCAATAAATCTCAAGCCTAAAAGAGCTCCTTTTACACGGCGCAGGGGTCAAAACCAGGAAATCCAATTGTTATCAATGAAAATGCAGGAGTCCAAGCCAGCACTGCCACAACTCCGCTCTGGGGATGTCCAGGGCCCCAGCTGTCTAATTAGGTGGCTCCACCTCCAGGAGACAGGGCAGATAACTGAAAAATCACAAAATGAACAAACAATAGAGAGAAAAACATCATTTTAAATAAAGACAAAACCAAAAACAGAATTAATAACAGATTATGAAAAATAATATTTAAACAACAAGAAGATTAAATTAACAAATAAAATAAAGATTTCTTTTAGCTGCCACTCAACCCGACGCAGACAGTCGCACACTGATAAAAACACACAGATTTTATTTCTGTTTCTTCATTTGCAGGCAACGTCTTCGGCATTCCCACAAGTACACAACCCTGCACAATACTTTCCTTCTCGATTCTTTTTCTTTCTCCTCCACTCCTCCTCGGCAAGCTTTGTCTCCCTCCTCCTGACTCTGGCTCACCGAGTAGTGTCCGCTGACCCCTTATATAAGACATCCAGATGTGCTTCAGGTGCTCGTTGCCCCACTTCTGGCAGCACTTCCAGGTGTGGCGGGAGAACCGCCCACACGGGCTCAGGAACAGCTGCAGCGCCCCCTGGTGGCACCCCTGGATCCCAACAGGGCTGTGTCCAAAAGGAAGCACTGCGGGAGTCCAAGGCACCGCTGCCACCCAGGGGGGCTGCTGTCTAGCGTTCTGGGAGAGGTGATGTTCTGTCCCCCAGTCCTTCCGAGGAAGAGGCTTCCCAGCCTGGCAAGGCCCCTAGCCATCCACAACATTGCGTAATTCAAGAACAGAGTCTTCCCTGGGCATGTTTTCCAGATTAGGAGTCATGATTTATTATTAGTTAGAAACTTCCAATTATTCCAATTGTTTTCCTTATGGCTTTGCTCTGTTATGCGTGATTGGTACGTTATTAATTTTCTTGCCTTTCTCTTTGTTTTTTTTTGGGAGGTCCATACAGCTTCATTGGGGTCCAACTTTATCATTAGTTTCTCTCTGTGTGTCTTCCTTTAAAACAAATTCAATTTTATCGTATTTTTCCGCAACATCAGTGCTTGAAGTGGTCAGAGCCAGGAGTGCTTCCTGTGCCAGAGCATTGCACCCAGGAAGCAGTTCTTGTTCAGGTGGAACCGCTCATAAAATATAGAAAGCATCTCCTGACAGCACCTCATGGTGGTCCCTAAGGACCCCAATAGAGCTGCTAACCCAAACTACAAGTCCCATGCAGCCCTGCAGGTGTCCAAACTGGAGCCACACCAGCGGAGCGCTGCCACCTATTGTACATAGAGAACATCCATCCATTATCCAACCCGCTATAACCTAACTACAGGGTCACGGGGGTCTGCTGGAGCCAATCCCAGCCAACACAGGGCACAAGGCAGGAACCAATCCCAGGCAGGACACCAGCCCACCGTAGACATAGGGAACAATCTGTTATATTTTCTCCCCAACATGGGAAAGAGACCCATGCCACTTGGAATGCGTATTGTTCTGCACCATCTTTGCCTAAGTAAGGGACCAACTTCATCCCAGTCAGGATGCCATTCCATTCATCATGGCTATCACACTACTGTGTCGATTAGTGTTTCTTAGGAAGTAGCAACCTACATGGCAGCAATGAGCAAAAAAGGAGGAAGCCATCCTGTAGGGCAATCAGCCTAACTTGCAAGTATTTGGGGGTGTTAGAGAAGAACCCGGGTGGCACGGTGGCGCAGTGGGTAGCGCTGCTGCCTCACAGTTAGGAGACCCGGGTTCACCTCCCAGGTCCTCCCTGTGTGGAGTTTGCATGTTCTCCCCGTGTCTGCGTGGGTTTCCTCCCACAGTCCAAAGACATGCAGGTTAGGTGCATTGGTGATCCTAAATTGTCCCTAGTGGGTGTGTGTGTGTGTGTGCCCTGCGGTGGGTTGGCACCCTGCCCGGGTTTGGTTCCTGCCTTGTGCCCCGTGTTGGCTGGGATTGGCTCCAGCAGACCCCCATGACCCTGTGTTCGGGATTCAGCAGGTTGGAAAATGGATGGATGGATGGAGGAGAACCCCAAATGGCACAACCTGATATGTGGGGGACCCCGTATAAAGGATGAGCCGACCCTGCCGCTGACAAGATTTCAGAACCTGCTCAGACACTTCATCCTGCAGCAGAGAGACACAAAGGCAATGAGGCTTGGCAGGAGCGGCCAACTGCTAAGACTGGGGAGGCAGGATGCGGGGAGTTTCTGCAGCTGCCAGTTCTCTCTGGTGAACGACTGACTGAATTTTTACGGGCTTTCAAAATAAAGTCGGCAAAAGACAAGCTTGCAATTAAGCGAGCCAAACACTTTGAAGCTGGCATTCTTCAGACACCATAATGATTTTCAGATAAAGTGCGTAGAAATTAGAAAGCTACAATTTGTTGTTTTTTTTTTTTTTGTCTCTGATAAAACATTGGCAAATCCGCCCCCGGCCCAGACAGGAAGCCTTTCCCTAACTCTCTCTTTTTTTTTTGTCTCATGGAAGACGTTTATGAATGAATGGTGTGCTCCGTGGGCCCGCTGCCTAAATATAAGCGCATCAAATGAAGGATGACATTGTCCAACGGAAGACGCCCTGGTTACAGCTCGAGGGCGTAGGAGATGAACATAAATCATCTTGTGGGTTTAATGACACAGAAAGATTTAGAGCAATCATTTGATCTGCTTTACATATGAGAAGAAGCCGGCAATTGCTCAAGTGTCCTGTGGAAGTCACGGCAGGTGCCTCTCACTCGGCTTCGCCACTTTACTTGAGCTGCAGACTCTTTCGTTGCCTTTTTTTTTTTTCTATGAAAGGTGCTATATAAAGTAAAGAAGAACTGGTACCTTCTGTAGTGACAACTCTACATGCTATAAAATATAGAAGAAGACGTAAAGATAACACAAGCGTGCCAGGAATGGGGGAGTGCACCTTCAAAGCTTATCCTTAGGACTGCTGTGTGCTCGAATGATGCTTTCTGTTAAAGGGGGGGGGGGGGGGGACCTAAAAATACGAGACCGCCATCTGCATTATTTGGCCGAGCGGCATCCTTAGAGAAAGAAAGGTCTGTGAGGTCCGTGTCATTTTTTTCTTGAGCCTCTGTTACCGTCTTCGTCGATTTTGTGATGGCAGCCTAGAAAGGACGACGTGTTTACGTCGAGTCGTGTTTCCTTTTGGGGGAAAACAGCAGCAGAAGCTTTCAAAGAAGACGTTTTGAGCCAGGCAAGGGTTTTTACCTTGAAATGCTGAAGCGATTGTGTGGTGCGGTGCGGAGAAAAACGACCCGAATCATGGCAATCAGGCGCGTCACAATATGCGCATTGAGTGTGCGACACTTTGTCACGAAAAACGGGATGACAACGCCCCGCCCCACGTACCTTGCACCCTGAGATTTATTCTTATTTCCAAGATTGAAGTGGGACCTTAAAGAGAAGCGTTTTCAGGATGTAGAGGAGGTCAAGAAGCAAACGACGGAGGCCCTGAAAACCTTGTAAGGGTTTCAGAACAGTTTTGACCGACGGAAAAAGCGTTGGGACAAGTGGATTGTGTTTCAGGGAGAGTATTTCTAAGGTGATTACATTCTGCAAATGTTTGAGAAATATACGATTTAAACGATCTTTGGGTCCTCCCTCGTATAAAACGATCAACAAATGGATTGAGTGGCTAATTGTGCAACAATTAAAACACTACGACAATTACTATATCATAGTAAATTTTTGTTTTGACTTTCTGTTACAAATTTCTTATGTTTATATTTCATCGTTGAATATTGTTGCATTATTTTTCATTGAGATGTGTTGGTGACTCCCAATTATTATGTCCCCTGCATCATTGTCCCTGGTTGTTAGGACACAACTCCCAGCTGTTAGGGGAATCATCACCGGGAATCACGTGTTGAGACATTAATTACCGTATATACTCGCGTTTAAGTTCTCCCGCGGATAAGTCGGGACTTGATTTTACCGTATAATTACTGGTATTTTATAATGTTGGTCATATAAGTCGAATGCAGAAAACTCCTGCTATTGGTCCAAGAGATTATGATATGCTAATGCCCACCTGAGAGAGTCACCACGGGGCACACAGCCTTTTATTTCTATGTATTGTGCCAACGTGACCACACGGTGATACCTGAACTATTCTGAAGCGACGTTTGCACTGATTGGTGTTTTTTGTATCTCACACCCTCATACACCTTTATCGTAAGAGCATCCCTTATCTACGATCAGAAGAAAATATAAAGCTGATTTAAAATTAAAAGTCGTTGAAGTAGCGAAAGAAATTGGTAACTGCGCTACTGCAACAAAATTCAATGTGTCTGAGAAACTGGTGTGAGATTGAAGGAGGCAAGAAGATGAAAAAAAAAAAAAAAAGTGTCATATTTTTGAACGGGCGTATAAGTCGGGTCTGATTTTATGATCGATTTTTCAGGTTTCAAGACCCGACTTATGCACGAGTATATACGGTATGTGACCCTTTAACATAACACTGCCATGGATATTGAATCATCCAAGACTGTGGATAACTCTAAGGCTATGCCCACATTACTACATTTTCATTTCAAATTGTCAGTTGTAAACTTAAACGATCTCCACCCACACTAGCATTTTCACGTCATTTATGAAGTGTCTCCACCCACACTAAAATTAGTGAAAACACATGTGACGTAACCGTTTGCTTACACTGGGCATACACGTATCGGCAGAAGCAGGAAGAAGAAGTAGTGTCCATCTTGAAGGGTTGGTTATGCTCCCCGCCATTATTGCAAAACTAGATAGATAGATAGATAGATACTTTATTAATCCCACGGGGAAATTTACATACTCCAGCAGCAGCATACTAATACAAAAAACAATATTAAATTAAAGAGTGATAACAATGCAGGTAAATACAATAACTTTGAATAATGTTAATGTTTCACCCCGGGTGGAATTGAAGAGTTGCATAGTTTGGGGAAGGAACGATCTCCTCAGTCTGACAGTGGAGCAGGATGGTGACAGCAGTCTGTCGCTGAAGCTGCTCTTCTGAAGCTTTTGCCGACTGGTAAATTATTTGCATTTTACACAAGTGTGCACACATGGAAAGCCACTCTCTATGTCTGCTCTGTTGGAAATATAGTTTTCTGCCATGGCCAATCCTGGACTGCTACATTGTAAAGATCAGTATCCAGTCAGGAAAGGACCACGTAATAAGCACAAACAAATCCAAGCATAATTACTCAGCGTTTTCAAAACCCTGCAGTTTCACCAGTCCACTTGACAATGCCGTTCCGGCGTTTTCAGGTGCATATGGCTCTAGAGAACATTTTTTTAAAAGTCTCAGTTTTCAAAGTTTAAAAACGCAGTAGCAGTGTGGGTAAAAGGCAAACACAGGGGCCAAACAAGAACGTAGCAGTGTGGACAAAGTCTAAAGCTTGGCCGTAGCGGTACTCCGATTGAATACTCCAGCGATTCTTGTTGACTAAGATTCTGAGTTAGCATTCTGGTTTAAGTGTTCTGTTTCTTAGACTTCTCAATTACGGACCAGTTTCTGGTGTCAGATGTTGCTTTCATCCCTTGGTGTGGTACTGTCTCTAAATTCTGACGTTTCTTTGGCAGGACAGATTGACTGGGCTCGATTTGCAGTCTGTGTAGTTCGTACGTTTGCCCATCATGATGCTGGAGCTTTTGTACTTGGACTCTTGTTCCCAACCAGACACCTGGGATGATTGGTGGTTTTAAATGGGCCTCATGTGAGTGAGTTATGGTGTTATGTTTCAGCCAGGATTTATTCCAAGACTTATGTATATATTTTTTTTTAATTTTTATTTTTGAATTGTTATTTTTCATGTTATTGTAAACCTTCTCTTAGGCCTTCCTCTTCTCCTCTTGCATGGCAGCTCTATCCTTAGCACCCTTCTCCCAATATACCCAGCATCTCTCCTCTGCACATGTCCAAACCAACGCAATCTCGCCTCTCTGACTTTGTCTCCTAACTGTCCAACCTGAGCTGACCCTCTAATGTCCTCATTTCTAATCCTGTCCATCCTCGTCACATGCAATGCAAGTCTTAGCATCTTTAACTCTGCTACCTCCAGCTCTGTCTCCTGCTTTCTGGTCAGTGCCACTGTCTCCAACCCATATATCATAGCTGGTCTCACTACCGTCCTGTAGACCTCCCCTTTCACTCTTGCTGATACCCGTCTATCACAAATCACTCCTGACACTCTTCTCCACTCACTCCACCCTGCCTGCACTCTCTTTTTCACGTCCCTTCCACAATCTCCATTACTGTGTACTGTTGATCCCAAGTATTTAAACTCATCCACCTTCGCCAACTCTGCTCCCTTCATCCTCACCATTCCACTGACCTCCCTCTCATTCACACACATGTATTCTGTCTTGGTGGTCCTACTGACCTTCATTCCTCTCCTCTCTAGAGCAGATCTCCACCTCTCCAGAGTCTCCTCAGCCTGCTCCATACTATCACTACAGATCACAATGTCATCAGCAAACATCACAGTCCACGGGGACTCTGCATTTAATTATTATTTTTTTTAATTTTTATGCAATTTCTATAATGTTTGTTTATTAATCTAGAGAGCTCCGCCCCCTGCTTGCTTCGCTCACCCACCTCTGGGTTTGGTTAACCGGATATACAATTTAAAGAGATTGTTATTTTCATGGGATTTGTTACATTTGCATTATTTTCACTTTTACTTTAAAACTTTAGTAAAAACAATATTTGGAATTAACTTTTCTTCAAGATCGCATTGAGTTTTGATTCCGTGTTTGGACTTCCATCGTGACAACACAACGTATAACTGCCCGTATGTGAATATCGTTTCTTTCTCTCTAATAAATAAAATGACTTTTTTGAATGTTTGTCCATGCTCTTTCTTCTTTGCTTAGTCGTTGACGTGACATCTTGAACGTATAAAATTGTCCTGATAAAATTTATAAGAGCTGAGAGCGCAGGAAGTGTGTCTGCCAAAAGCATTCACACGACTGAGAGGTTAGATGGCCGTGGTCTTGTTTAAAAATAGTTGTAAGTAGGGCGTGACGTGAAAGAATCTCATGTTAAAAGTCTCCGTCTCACAGGACTTCATACCGCACCAGCATTTTTGGAATCTTTTAATTCTCGCTGGCAACTTGAATTAGACGATCGACAAATCTCTGACTTAAAGTTTAAATCCGAACAATGTATTCAATCTCTTTTCGCTGTTCCGTTATTTCACCGAGTAATAATTTCCGTTTGTTAGCGCTAAAGAGATCTTTCCTATCCTTTTTTTGAGACTTTCACATTTTCATACTTCAGTTATCTTTAACCTGCTCTGCATGTGTATCACGCCATCATTTTTGAATTCTTTACGATGTTCTACGTTGTCATCTACTCTTTGTCTTTTATTTCCGTCCCTGGGCTTGGTTAAATCTCTTGGCACAAAGTCTTGTCTCGCGGGACGTGAAAGTGTCTGTCTGAGAAAGTCACATCTCATCTCCTTCCAAGATTTTATTTTATAATAGAGAGATAGTATTGACATAGTGTTTCATTAAGTTCATACACTATATGTCCTTTATGTTTGTGAGTGGGGCCAGCATGATGTCTCACCTGGGTGGCTGCCCCCCACATTCACATTCTGAGAGATGACGCGGTTGTCATTGAGTGTCATCTGGAGTTTAGATGTGTGAGGCTGGTTGAGGCCTTTCTGGGAGGCATTGTCGTGTTCTCCTTTTGTTTAAATGGGTTACCCATCACACTCTTGGCACACAATTGGCTCTTTGTACATTTTCAGTAAACCGAGATGCCATGCACAGTTGCCTCCTTGCCTTGCACATTAATGCCACAGGATAATACCATTAAAAGAGTGGGCTCATAACATGGATGGGTAAGCGATATAAAGGTGCCTGCCTCCACCGGTGGCTGTCAGCACTTTGACTAATTACTTTGGGTACGGCAAACAGAAATCATTTAAAATCCACCTCACCTGCTACATCTGTGCTGACACTCCCAGGTGATCGTAAAGGAAATTGAAGCAGGACAATAATTGGTATTCCTTATAACACCGAGTGTTCAGAGCCTCCCAGGCCAGACAGTCGCCATCCAGGGAAACTTTTGTCTTTCACATTTCAGTGCTTTGATAACATCTGCTGTTTGAATTTGATGATAAAAAAAGTAGTCAACTGACTCAAAGGAGACTCAGTAAAAGAGCGGGGAAAAAAATTGCTATCAAGTCAAATCAGTCCGAGACGCTACTAGAAATTGCAGCAATGTAATTAGCATAGAAATGAAGTCATGAAATGCAAAAGACCCCAAAAAATAAAGTAGCAAAAGGAAGCAAATGTAAAAATATGGGAAACAGTATAATACTAATAAAGTTAAACAGGCACTGGCACAGGCACTGGGTCTGAACTGGTCAGGTAAGTCATCGTAGGGCTGCACTTTGCATGTTCTCCTCTTGATATTCTAGAATGTTCTTGCTCCTCCAGTTTTCCACCCAATTCTCAAAGATTTGCCTGTTAAGTAAAAAGAATACCATCACCCAAAAATGATGAATTATATGTTACTTACATCACATAGTTTGTAATGATGGCCGAGAAACATTTGTAATCTCATGTTTTCATGCAGAACAGAAAGTTTATGACATGCTAGAGCCCAATGGTGGCCAATCCTGCACTGCAGCAAACGATGTGAAAGACCTGCATGGGAAAAAGAAAACGTTATGTGTGCATTTTTTGTTCAAATGTTATTAACTAGTCATGTTACTTGTCGAAGACAGGTGATAGAATAAACTTAACAACATCGGATATGTCTTGTCCTCTGTTTACCCTCAGCGCCTTGTGTGTCTTGCCTGGTGCCTCCTCTCTCGAACACTTGCTGCTTCTCAAATTCTCTCATTTTGAGTCTCCTGCCCATTTTTTTTTTTTTACTTCCTGCCTTTGAAGGCAATTCTAGGTGTACCTCCTACGTCTTTACTCCTCCTGGCCATGGACTAGGAGTCCCAAAAAGTTCCTAAAGCACTTCCAAAACTGCTTGCTATAGAGGGAAATCCTGTTAAAAACCCTGGCTAAAAACAAAAAAGGGCCTTGTATGCTTCACAAAAATGTTCTCCAATAACAATGAAGCTCCAGTGAACACAAAGGCAAAAGGATTTGCCCAAAACATTAAATAATCCAATACAACCAATGGTCCCAATACAAAATTCCAAGAAGAATTGAAATACAGAACAAAAAAAATCAATAACCCAGTAACCTCAAAGCTCATTCGAATTCACAAAAGGCACAAGAACTTTACATCAGGAGACATGAAGGGCCCCTCTGGATTTATAGGGCGGAGGGCAGTTCTTGGCTATGAGTGACAGGTGGCACCACCAACAAAACATAAGGAACATAACCCAGGCTTAGATAAAGATACATAAAACATAATGAATACTGCTAGTCACAATCAAAAGAAATAGTAACACATACAAATAAAGAAAGAATGTGCAACAAAGACACAAAACAAACATTTGAACCTCAGCCAGGACCTGAGATACGTCACTCCTTGTGTGTCTCAAACTCGCACTTCCTCTTTCAGTTGTGTCACCAACATCAAACTGACCAATCGGATTGCTCTGAGAGACTGGCCACTCACAAAGACTGTAGAGTTTTATTATATGTACTAGTCATTAAAACCTGTTACAATAGAACAGGCGCTAGAACAGTAGTGCATAAACATTAGTAGGAACAGTCTGTATTAAATGGCAAGGGACTTTGACCTCATTCTTTTTGTTGGTCGTATTTTTCTTTGTCTTTCAGCCTTTCTTTTGTTGATGTTTAATTGCTGAGCTGACCGTTCTTCGTAGGCTGCCGCCGTGTATTGTGTGTCTTTAATTTTCTGTGATAGTGATACTGTCTTGTACGTCCGCTGGCTTGTACGTCTGTAATATACCTTTAATTTTCTCTGGCTGTAATAGATAGATAGATACTTTATTAATCCCAATGGGAAATTCACATACTCCAGCAGCAGCATACTAATAAAATAAACAATATTAAATTAAAGATTGATAATAATACAGGTGTGCGCGTCGGTAATATGCCTTTAATCTCCTCTGACAGTAATACTGGCTTGTATGTGGCTGTAATATGCGTCACTGTAATGTGTACCTTTAATTTCCTCTCTCAGTAATACTGGTTTGTATTTCCATAAAACGCCTCTAACTTTCTCTGACAGTAATATCGCGCATAGCACCGTGCCCCGCACATGCGCACTTCACCAGAAGACACACACACACGGACACCTGGACGCACACAGGGATTTTATTAAAGAGGATAAAACCAGCACTTATCATCAACAGGAAAGAGATTCCCATAAATCTGGGAGGACTTTTGACCAATGAATGAAGTGGAGAGGCGGGGCCTCAACTCAAACCAGCAGTATCAACTGTTTATGCTGTGTGCTGATTTTTCCAGAAGAATCAGTAATGATATTTTAGCAAACAATGTATGCGTTTTGAGCACACAACTGAATAACTGAGATGTGGACTAGGTGACAAGACTAATGTGCCATTTTTTTTTTTTCTTTGTTCCAACATTTTCACGTTTGCTGTTCTACAGTATTGGTCACCATTGTGTTCTATTATGTTATAAACCGTCTTTCCCCATTCTGCATGAAAACATGAGATTAAATTTTTTTTCTCGGCCATCACTGCAATCTACATGGGGTAAGTAACACATTAAAAAAAAATAATAATTTTTGGGTTTAACTGGTGGGGGCTTGACCCTGATGCTTCTGGGATACATTGTGGCCACTATGATTTGCAGCTGGATTAAGTGAATACAATAATGAATGAATGGATCAACATCACTTATAATATCCCTTTTCTTTCAAAAAGCCATATTTATATCACTTTTTATTCCACAAGGCTATGATAAAAAAAAACAGGCCAGCTGGAAACGGTAAGGAATAAGAAAGTCTGCTGCTATTAAAGGAAGTTTAAGTAAAGGTCTGCAGGCTGGTGCTTTACATTTCACATCTGGCAAGAAACAGTATCTGCTTACCAGCCTGAAATATGGACTCACATCTTAATGCCCGAAAAGTAACTTACAAGTCTAGACATAACAGTGAAACTGAACAGGGTGTTAGATTTGAACGAGCGCCACTGCCCCAACACCACATACCCCACTTGGCAGAATATGAGACAAGAACTGAGCATTTGACACTATTATAGGAGGAGCTTACAAACGTAACACACCATAACACTTGGACATAAGTACACTTGGCGTTAAATGTCACTTCAAGGGGTGTGAGTGAACCTTGGCCAAGATAGGCCTGTGCACAGGAGGGCAGAATAAACTACGAATGAGACCATTCTGTAAGAAAGAAAGAGAGAGAATTTTTGAGTGTTGAATTTAATTTTCAAGGCAAACAATTTCACTTATCTATATCTATATATATATATATATATATATATATATACATCCATCCATTATCCAACCCGCTATATCCTATATATATAAAATCCAACGTCTGTATGTCTGTCCGTTTTTCACGAGATAACTATTTCATAGATTTAGATCAGCTTTTTTTCTAGAATTTTCTTGAACGTTCCAGTTGATTCTGCAGCTACTCTCATTGCACCAAGTATCACCGTTATTTGCACAAATCCGAAAGAGGGGCTGGGGACCGAGGGGAGGGGGACGTGTGACGTCAGGAGTGGGGAGCCGGGCGAGGCCATGCTCACTGACGTGCCAGCCTCCATTCGAATCACCCTACCTGTCACCACGTGTTGGAGTGTACCTTGCCTCTGCTTAGTTAGCGATACATGTTTGTTTATTGATTTTTAAAGTTTGTCCTGTGTCACTACTACATGGGACATCATGAGTGGGGAGTTGGGAGCGGGGTGGGGCCCTCCTCACTCACGTGCCAGCCTCTGTTCGAGTCGCTGTACCTCTCACCACGTGTTGGAGTGTACCTTACTTCCACTTAGTTAGCAATACCTGTTTGTTTATTGATTTTTAAAGTTTGTCGTGTTTCTCTACTGTGGAGGATTGCTAGTCATAAATAAACAAACAAAAAACAAAAAACTCAACCTAAAAGTAAAGAACAATGAACAAAACTGTGGCCTATAGGGGGTGTCTCATGACCCCAAACACCAACAGAGAAGTCCAAAAACGACAAAAACAAAATAAAGGCTTCAGTAACCTGCCACACACATGCGCGTGGGAGTCAACTTCAGGGCTCGTTGAAGAGTTAATTCCACTCCAAGCCAAGGGTTGGCGCTGTCTTTTAATGCCTCTGTTCTTCCTCTAACCGCAGGTCAGAAGATTGACCACTCAAAGGCCTCTGATGTCACTTCCGGCCTTCGGTTGGCTGGGCTTACTTCTCCCTGCCTCCATGCTTGTTAATCGCCACCACCGCCATTCTGAGTCAGCCTAACAGTAGACTTGCGTCTGGAAAGACATTACTCTGACGAATGTTAAATCGCTTTTGTTATTTTTCTGCCAACAATTATATGGGGATCACTGCTGCAGTCCCAGCCATTTAATAACTCTCTTTGTCTTTTGTTACAAACGAAACCTACAGAAGTGATAGAAGGGAACAGCAAGATAAAACCAAAACAGAAACCAATAACCACAATACCTCTGCTCACCTTCCACTACGTTGACCAGCTCAGCTCTTAGCATCGATGGCCTCCCAACTCTAAGCTCCCTGAGCAAAGTAAGCGAGGCCCTTTTACCACCGTGTCCCAATCACCTTCCGGGTACCCTTGTAACCGTTGTCTTGAGTGTGTGTGTGTGTGTGTCTCACTGGCACTTGGCACCTTTCCCCATTCTTGATAATGGTGGAATGGCTGAATGTGTAAGGCCGGCCAATGGTACCTGAGGAAGTGGGCACCGGGCTTGGCGCACCAAACAGACTGTAAGGGGAGGAGCCAACCTTATACAGTAGAGTTTTTTTTGTATAGCCCAAAATCACACAAGGAGTGCCGCAGTGGGCTTTAACAGGCCCTGCCCTTTGACAAAGCCTTGACTCTCTTAAGAAGAGAGAAAATTCCCAAAAAAAACCCTAGTAGGGAAAAAATGGAAGAAACCTTGGGAAAGGCAGTTCAAAAAGAGGTCCCTTTTCAGGTAGGATGGGCGTGCAGTGGGTGTCAAAAAGAAGGGGGGGTCAATATAATGCAATACACAGAACAGAAGTAATCCTCAATATATATATACAATAGTGCAATAGAAATATTACAAGTACAGAGCAGAATTCAATAGTAGATGATAGCACATGATATGATTTGGATTTGTTTAACGTCCTGAAGACCTCGGCCATCATGGTGCCATCCTCCTATTGGCCATTCCACAGCTGAGTCAGCACTGGGCCAGCCAATCCAATGAAAGGAACTCTCTACCCGATGATTCTTGCAAGATTTGACCTTAGGCAGGCAAAACAACTTGGCAGGTGGGCAAGTGGCACCAAGTGCCACATTTGAGTACTGAGAAGAGAAACAGAATAGGTGAGGGTTAGTAACAAATTATAACAATCATGTTACTTATGTTTTAGTGCTAATGACTAACAACAGAGATGCAGTCTGCACAGTTAATCAGCAGCTCTAGTCAGGGTGTGCTAAACTGAAGTCATGACTCTTCTGAAGCTGAGACCGAAGGGGCATCTCTTATAGTAGCAGGCAGACCAGTCTACAGTTTAGGGGCCCTGTAACTAAAAGCTCGACCTCCCACTGTTACTTCATTAATTCTTGGAATCATAAGCAGACCGGCATCTTGAGATCTTAATGTGCGCTCAGGTTTGTAAGTCATGATAAGTTCAGATAAGTAAGCCGGACCTCGGCCATTTAAGGCTTTATATGTTAAAAGGAGGATTTTGAAATCTGCCCTAAACTTAACCGGGAGCCAGTGTAACGACTCTAGAACTGGAGTTATGAGTTCGTATTTTCTTGTTCTTGTCATAATTCTTGCAGCAGCATTTTGGATTAACTTGGAGGCTGAATGAAGAACAGTTTGAACATCCAGTGAACACCGCATTGCAGTAGTCAATCCTACTAGAGATAAATGCAGGAATTAATTTCTCAGAATCCTGTTTGTTTACCTTATGTAAATGTGTGGAGGGAAAAAGGAGAAGAGGGCGTCAGACCAAAGGGAGAAGCAGACGCCATAACAAAAAAAGAAGAGGGAAAGCTATTCAACCCACATGGGAAAAGTCGGGTGAACCCGGGTTCATTTCTGGAAGAAATATTTTCTGGTGAATGAGGTGAAGGCATTCAGGAGAGGACCTGACGGGCCAGCACAAGGGAGTGTTTAGTAATGCGTTTCCCAGAACAGGAGGTATGGCTCGGCACATCAATCCCCACAACAGACTGTAGATGGTCATCCCTGACAGTGAATATTTAAAGGACTCTGACTGCAGTAAACATTTCTTGTCTCTTTCCCATATGTATGTTAGTGGCGTATGTGGTTGAGAGTTTTCTGCCATGATTTGTGTGGGGTGTGAAGCACTGCAGCGCGATACGGTGTATATAGGGGTTTTATTACTTGTGTCCAAATTCTTATTTTCTGGATAATAATAATTTTTTTTGTAAGTCAACTTTGCTTTCGTTGGTGTGTTTCTGTACTTGTGGTGGTGTAGTAGGGAAGTCGTGTTGGTCACTTGCACCCCTGATCATTTCTATATTTCTTTCTCTTCACTGCCACTCTGGGATGCCAGTGTATATTATAATCGTGTTGGCTCGGGAGTGCTACACCCTTCAGGGGACCCAGCTGACATCAT
This sequence comes from Erpetoichthys calabaricus, assembly GCF_900747795.2. Taxonomy (NCBI): domain Eukaryota; kingdom Metazoa; phylum Chordata; class Cladistia; order Polypteriformes; family Polypteridae; genus Erpetoichthys; species Erpetoichthys calabaricus. Next base: position 13,170,836 of record NC_041410.2, on the reverse strand, counting down.
CAGTCTCTGGCGTCGTGTGGGTAGGACTCTCCCTAGCGGCAGCAGACCCTCACCACAGAAGTGCACTATGGACAGTCAGACGGGTTGACCTCCCCAGTGGCCCATGAGGCTACAACACATCCTGCTGTTATGATAGCATCCTCTGCTGGTCCATAAGGCTACTTCACAAAAACGTAATTCACATTCAAATAAGAAAAAGCGATTATCCTGAAGCTTACAAAATGTCGTGTTAATGCATCGCAACCCTTTCACAAAAGAATCCACATTTACATTTTATAGAATTTATTTTCTAAATAAACTCTGGGTTTCACAAGGCCATCACTGATCTTCGGCATATCACTGTGCCTGTTTGATGTTCTCTTTTTTTGATTTGTATATGGCATTCTTTGTCTGCCGAATCAGGAAATTCCCAATCTTTTATTCAACATGATTCTCTTAATATGTAGAAACACTGTAAATAGATAAACAATTATTAAAAGGCAAGATAAAAATATTAAAAACAGAGTTAAGAAAGCAGACCCGAAATTTGGGAGCTGGCAAAACAAACTCTCAAAGTCCAAAAAAATAAAGCAAAAGCCCCACAAGAAGGAAGGTAACCGCCAACCCCCAAACTGCGTAGAAAAGGGCAAAAAGAAGCTTTTTAAATCAAGGATTTATTAACCAAAAAAAAAATAGAAAACGGGGCACATAAGTTTAAAAAGGCAAAAAGAGGCACAAGACGTTGCCTTAAAGGGGAATACACGACAAATAAAGTCTCAAGCTTAACAGAACAAAAGGTGGCAAAATCCAAATCACAGCCCAGAGATCGGAATTCTTAACACAGAAATGAAAATAAAAAAAAAAAAAAAAAAAGCAGAACGTCAACAACAAATACACAGCAGTACTCACAGAAACATTGTAAATGAATGATTCCCACTCCTGAGCCTTCTCAGCCAGTTTAAACAGTCTGTGGCAGGGCTCAGAAGTGGTGACGTCACCATCCAAAAATGACAAAGAATATTAAAACATTTAAAGAGACAGCACACAATAATTAACATAAGAGAAAATATATACAAATAAAACAAATAATGACTCAAAAGTAACAATACAATACATACTGTACACATACATGAATACACCACAGTACCCGGGAAGATGAAAAGCTACCCAAGCTCACATCACATGATTTGTAATACACAGAACACATGCAAAACATGAATGACTAATATAATTAAACTAGTAAAATACCCGCGCTTCACAGCGGAGTAGTAGTGTGTTAAAGAGGTTATGAAAAAGAAAAGGAAACATTTTAAGAATAACGTAACATGATTGTCAATGTATGAAGTAAGGCGGTGGACTAAAGAAGAAGGGACTAGTAAGCACGACAACTGAGAGGACAGTAAGGAAGCAAATGAGGAGGCACATGAGCGCGGGATGTCGTTAATGTATATAGGCAGGGAGCCAACCACGTGGTAGATGCACAGGCAGGAAGGGGGACCGGGGGCAGCCCTTGTGTGTCTCTGCCATGAAATACGAGGGGGGACCCAAAAATAACCGGAATTTTGTTGTTGTTAGGTTGGTACTTGTAGTATGTGGTTGGGCCGCTAGGGTGATCTAGTTACACTCCTCACAAGTCAGTCTGCCAAGTGCCATCAGTCTGGAAGGTCGTGCTTGTGTTCAGTGAATTTTTTTGTAAAAGTAGGTTGCGCCACAGTGTGAGAAGGAAACGCCCTGATTTGTGGGAGTCGGGCGATTGGTTCTTTCTTCATGACAACGCTCCATCTCACACTGCTCTCGGCATTCGCCAATTTTTGGCAAGAAACGGTATGACAACCCTGAACCACCCACCCTACTCACCGGATTTAGCTCCGTGTGATTTCTTTTTGTTCCCTCGGATGAAAAAAGACTTGAAAGGAAGGCGTTTTGCTGACGTCGAAGAGGTAAAACAAGAAACGACCAGAGCATTAATGGGCATCACTTCAGACGAATTTAAAAAATGTTTCGAACAATGGAACAAACGGTTAGATAAGTGTATTTCCGCCAATGGAGTGTACTTTGAAGGAGACTAATTGTAGTTTGTACAGAAAATTAAATTAAACACGTTTTACAAATATTTCCGGTTATTTTGGGGTCCCCCCTCATAAATCCTCTGTTAACAGAAATAAGGAATGAAACCGCCAAAAGGTGAGGTCAGTTCCGAAAGTTCCTTACGGCATAATGGTGAGAACCGCCAAAGTAAAGACGTTATTTTCGGAAGTTTGTTATGGGACACGGCGCGAAATGAAACATACTTAATGTTTGTAAGTACAGTGTAAAGGATGAGCATGGGAAATTTGGGCTTCCTACGTGTATTGGAAGTTGCAGAAATAGTGAGGAGGGGTATCTCCTATCTATATATACAGTTTAGGGGGTACACTCGTTTTACCCCCCTTGAGTGTTGCAATAGGACATGAAACATACCTAACTTTTGTAAGTACACTGCAAGGAATGAGCTCGTGAAATTTCAGCTTCCCACCTACTGTATATGGAAAGTGGGAGAATTAGTGAGGAGTCAGTGAGGGCTTTGCCTTTTATATGTAGAGATTACATAACAGAACAAAACATTCTCAAAACTGCGTAATTCAGTGCAGAATATTAGGGGGACTGGAGTCCCTCTTGCTATCTCAGCAGAACTGGGAGTCAAGCAGAAACCCACCAAGGTGCAGGGGTCCATTATGACACATTCATACAAGGCCAGTTTGGGATAATTAACTAACGTTGACCATAGTTGCTGATCTCACTGGCAGACTTTGTTCATTTAAATCACTGGCCATGTCACATTTAGCGACTGCAGCTGACTTTCCAGATGTGTGCTGCTCATCCCTTTTTGTGACGGCCAGTACTGTGCTGCCTGATGGAGCTGGTGCCGTATGAAGGGTTAACGGGTACAGCGAGCTCAGCTGCAATGTCCGCCCTTTTTAACTTTAATTTTCTTTTTGTCATGATATGTAAAACACGAGACACCATTCAGTTGGGGGGGTCCAAGACCCCTGTGTTCGTTATTCCTCCTCTCTGCATTCTGTGAATTTTACTTCTGGATGAGCATTTATTGGTTGTCCGCTCTCATGTACACAGAGCCCACCCCTACTACTAATGGCGAAATCGAACCTGTTTAAGGGGCAAGTCGCATTACCTGACTGTCCCCCATGGGAGCCCACCGCCAACTGTCTCCAGCACACTAGTCTGATGTAAATGAAGGCTGTGACTGAAAATCACTGGAAACATTATGTAATGTGACATGGGCTTTAACCTATCTAGAACATCTACATGACAATGTGACAAAGAATGAGCTGAGAAAGCACATGCTCAGCTGGTGCCAAGAAGAGTTTGGGGGGCTATATATGGCAATGGCAGTAGAGCCCACCTGACGGTACACCTCGTCACGTCATCAGAAAGCCATTAGATAGATAGACAGATAGATAGATAGATAGATAGATAGATAGATAGATAGATAGATAGATAGATAGATAGATAGATAGATAGATAGATAGATAGATAGATAGATACTTTATTAATCCCAATGGGAAATTCACATTCTTCAGCAGCAGCATACTGATACAATAAATAATATTAATCAAAGAGAAAAGGTTGAGGTTCTCCATGAGCTCTGCAGAATTGTGCCCACTTCTACCTCAACAGGCCCCTTGTGCCCTCAGGATTCACCCTTTGCCTATTTCGCACCCTTTCAGCCGACACAGTAACCCTCATCTGGTATAAATGAATGGCGAGGGTGACCTGCATCAATTGTTTCCACTTTGGCTTCAACCAGTCGTGACTAACTAAGGTCATCCTTCTGGGAAGTGTAAGCTTACTGGTAAAAGATTAAAGACCTTGGCTGTTCGCTACGAGCCTTGTTTGGCAGGCGCACTGAACTCTCCGCTCCATTAGTAATGGCGCCAGAGGAACACTGAAATGGATAAGCTGGTCAGCACATCCATTCTGTCACAAACTGATCACATACGTACACCTCAAGTGGAGATACAAAGCACTGAGGATTGCATTTGTCAGTTTATCTATGGTATGCGGGCATTTTAAATAGTATTGAATAGGGCACCTTTCATAGCTGTATATCTGTGAGATGCCCCAAGTGACCATAGGCTTGGCATCACCCACTTCCCAGTACATCGAAAATTATGAAACTGAGATGGACTAGTGCAGTGAGGACACAAACTACAAGACTGGTGCAAGTGCTTTGTTCAGTTTATTCCAACAACAATCAGTGTCTATAGAAAAAGTGTGATGCAGTCAATCTTCTGTAAATAAGTAATTCAATAAATATTCCATAAAAATGAGTGCTCAAGAGGGAGATAAAATCAACCATAAAATACGTAATCCAAAGGAATGTTACAAACAGGAAAAAAAACAAAGATGAAATCAGGTTGTCTTCTTTCTGTTCTCCTGTTAGCCACAGAGCGTCTCTCTTCACCATCTCCACCTGCTCAGCGTGGCTGAAACGCTAAACGGCTCTCGTCCCAACCACCTCAGCCAGTGGCTGGATGCCAGAAGCCCTGCTCCATCATCTCACCATCACACCTTGGTGTCTACAGTACCATCTGCAATGCCAACGGTCACTTCTGCTCCTCCGATGCTAAACAGGAGTGACCCACCCCTGGGGGGCCGTTCCTCTTGCTCAGCACAGGGACTCCCAAATGCCTTGTTCTCCTGTCAACTGCACCAGCCTGCACTCCTGATCTTCATCTCTGTCTTTCCAAATGCTCTGCCTCGATTTTCTCCCAGACCATCTTTCTCTTTATTTCTTGACCTTTTCTCTTTTCAGTCTTTCTGTCAGACTCTTTATATATCTTTGAGGGTGCAGATGTATTGCTTATCGACCCGTGGAGTGTCAAAGAGGAACTGCATGTGTGCAAACAATCAGCTCATTACTCCATTTTACTTGCCCTGCAGCTGCCCGGCTTTCTGGTGACATGGACCCACAACCAGCATGACTGAGCCACACTGCCATGGACCCCTAATGTGCTTCACCACAGTCTGTTGCACTGCGCTTATAAAAAGTGTTCAGCCCCTTGGAAGTTTTCATATTTTATTGTTATACAACATTGAATTGGTGGATTTAATTTGGCTTTTTTAACACTGATCAGCAGAAAAAGACTTCAATGTCAAATAACAATAAAATATGAAAACTTACAAGGGGCTGAATGTGTTTTATAATGGACTGGCTTCACATCCTGGGCTGGTTCATCTAGAAATTGGACAGGTGGATTTACAGGCTAGCTGCTGTATAGTGTCCTCTATCTATCTGTCATTATATAGTGCCTTTCATGTCTATCTATCTGTCATTATATAGTGCCTTTCATGTCTATCTATCTATCTGTCATATAGTGCCTTTCCTATCTATCTATCATATAGTGCCTTTCCTATCTATCTATCTATCTATCTATCTATCTATCTATCTATCTATCTATCTATCTATCTATCTATCTATCTATCTATCTGTCTATCTAATTGTATTATATAATGCCTTTCATATTTATCTATCTATCTACAGTATCTATCTATCTATCTGTATTATATAGTACCTTTCATATCTATCTTAGTGTATTATATAGTGCCTTTCATATCTATCTATCTATCTAGTGCCTTTCATATCTATCTGTCTATCTAATTGTATTATATAATGCCTTTCATATCTATCTATCTATCTATCTATCTATCTATCTATCTATCTATCTATCTATCTATCTATCTATCTATCTGTATTATATAGTACCTTTCATATCTATCTAATTGTATTATATAGTACCTTTCATATCTATCTAAGTGTATTATATAGTGCCTTTCATATCTATCTATCTATATTAAACAGTGTCGTGTAGTATAACTCTGTCCCTTCACGCCCCCCACACATATGTAATTTCGCCCCCACTTATAACAGAGTAATGTATAGCAGCCCCTTTTAAAGCCAGGAAATTGCAGCAGCACGCATGTTGGCAAATTACTGTATTTAAAGCCTTAAAAATAGACAGTATGTGTGCCACAAGTCAAAGCAAGGAGCAGAGTGGCAAATCCCGCTGTAATACATAGCTAGCTGTTCCTATAAAGTTTTGCCTTCCTCCATAAGAATAACAAGACTGGTAACCCAACTTCTTATTTTCTGATACTTTTAAACAGAAAAACAATTTTAGAATTAGAGATAAAAAATGGTCACTCATGTAAAAGAAAATTAGTTTTTATTTATGTCTCTCATAAAGTATGTGGTCCCCCATATAAATTGTGTTGTTTGAGCCTTCATTATCATATACCCATAAAGTTAAAAAGACTAAAAAGTATAATGAGTTTTAATTTATAGGTTTATAGGATCCTTTTTGTCAAGTGTGCAGAGTACCATGAAATTCTTACTCGATCGACCAAAACCCCAAAGTGTGACTTTCTAGCTCGTCAATTCCCACTCCAGAGGTCATGTAAAATGTAGGATTATAAGGTCCTTCTTGTCACGTGTAGAGATTCCTTAGTGGTGTGTGCTAATCAACGTGCGGCGTGCTGCCATCTCTGGTGCCGCGATTATATGTTGCTGCATGTGAGAGTCATTAGACACCGACAGCCATTTGTGATTATACAATAGCAACACGTGGAGGCTTTTTCTTATCAAGTTAATTACACTGGAAAACAAATATTTTGCTACTAAGAGTAAAATGCGTTAAAAAGTGATATTTTATGTTGTGAGAATGCAAACTCCAAATCTTAACAGAGAATTTTCCCAGCACATTGAGGTCTTGAGTTCTCCACACTCGTCTGACTGCTGCTTGTTCGTTTTCTGCACTCCCTGTTGCGTGACGCCATGATTCCCGCTACAGACATCTGCACACCCGCCAGCCCCCAACCCTCAATATCTTCCTGGCTGCAGGCCTGCAGAGGTGTCCAGACACGCTGAATGAAGTCTGTTATGAACTGTGCACTTTATACATTTTCATCTCACCCTGCTCCACCCCCTGCTCACTTCGCTCGCCCACCTCCGGGTTTGCTTAACAATTTAAAGAGATTATTATTTTCATGAGAATTGTTACCTACTCTTTCGATTCTATGTTCTTCTCCGTGATCATAAATATACACCTGACTGAATTGTGGTTTCTTCGAAATTAAACTTGTCGTAGCTTTAATTGTTGTGGGACCATAGATTCTCATAGCGTGTGGTCCATTCTTGTGTAAATGTACGTTTTGAACATTGAATGATGTGAACGCGAAAAGATTATTGTAGACTCAGATATTTTGCCTGTAGTGTTTGTGGATTTCACTTTCACCAAATAACAAATCTTTTAATTCTCGTGGATACTCCTCTTTAGTGGTAAGATGAACTGCTTTTCCCTGATGGCAACACGAATTAGACGATCTACAAATCTCCAACTTAAAGTTTAAAGCCATACAATACCTACATACTTCTGTCATATCACCTATGTCCTTATTTTCGATCTTTTCACTGTTCCGTTATTTCACCAAGTAATAATTTCCGTTTGTTTGCGCTAATGCGATCTTTACTTTCTTTTTATGATACGTTTGAATTTTAGTACTTTGATGATCTCTAGCCTGCTCTGCATGTGTATTGCACCAATGTTTTTCAATGTCTTTATGAAGTCTTTTATTTCTGACCCTGATTGGACCTACGAGGTTTTCAATTCCACTGGTCCGGGCTGATTCTTACTTTCCTTATTTTCAGAATTTGCACGTAGATTATTATTATTCTTTTTTGCCTTCTTTTCTCTCTAACACTTTTGGGTGTCTTTTCGACGCGCTGCTCCTCCTTCTCAAACGTACAACATTTTTAAGAGCTGAGAGCACATGAAGTGTGTCTGCCAAAAGCATTCCAACAACTGACAGGTTGGATGTCCGTGATCTTGTTTTAAATTGGTTGTTCTCGCAGGACGTCAAAGTGTCTTTCCAAGAAGGTCACGTTTCGACCAAAGATTTTTTTATATAATAGAGAGATATATTCAAAGCTTTGGTGGCTTTTTCTCTTTTTTCTTTGCAGTTATATGTTTTCTGAACGTAATGGTTAATAATTTACAGTGCTGTGACATTATTTTGTTGATCAGTCGGGCAATACCAGGTTATTATTCCCATTACCAACTCCCAGTTGCCGTAGAAATTACGTGACATGACACCACACTTTGGGTCATCAGCACGATCCTTTAAATCAACACAAATACTCATTTGGTACCCATGATTGGGGTAAAAGCCATCAAATACAAACGCGTGTTCTTTCTCTATTTTCTGGTTTCTGATTCTGCCGTTTCTCTCTCTGACTTTGATTTCTGGTTTATGATTAGGATTTGGTCTTTATGGTTTCGACTCATTTCTTGTTCTACACACGTTTCAAATGGCTCCTGGTCCTCTTCTCATCTTCAGGTTTGAAGGGCTGGGGGTACACCGTGTGCTTGCTAAGGTTTTGTTGGTGTAACATTTTTGTTTAAACAGGCGCCGCCGAGTCAACCACCTCAACAATTTTTGTTACATTTGTGGTAAATATTCTCTGCTTGATAAGTGCAAGAACCTGACAACGGCTTACAAGTGTTATTTTAGATAGAGAAGTTGAGTTATTCTGGCCTTACGCGGCTGGTTGAATGGCTGTGTGTACGGTGGGGCATGAACAAAAAACAATTTCACTGTGCCTGCTATTTCTGTATAAAATCACATCTGGAGTTTTTGGGTAGGTGGGTAATTTAAGTGATGGACATGGAGATTTTATGAAGATCTTTATATTATGGAAGCCAGATAGCAAGGCCACTTCAGCCTCAACATAACGGGTGTCATAAACTAGAAGTCCCAAAAGCACTTCCAAAAATACCTAATGGGGGGGAAATCTCATCGAAAACCCTGGCTAGGTAAAAAAAGAGCTCTATAGAATCTGTATAAAATAAAAAGGGTTTGTTTCCACAAACTGCCCGGAGACACAAAAGAATGCTCTGTGGAGCACAAAAGGCAAAATGGACTTACCTGTAACACTAATGCAATCCAAATCAAACACGTCCAAAAACAGATTCCAATAGCAAAGGTCGAAAACATCGAGAATTTTACACAAACACAAAGCCCAGTGAAGGACGCACAAACTCAGCCACGCCACAGCACATTCACAATGAACACCAGGAACTGTGGAAGACCCTACAGACAGGGACAGAGGGGCATCCAGATGAGTTGCCCACCACATTTCACCCCCGGTAAATTACAAAGATATTAATTTAGTACATAATTGCATTTCACATATGTTTTACACAACGGCATGTGATATTAATTTTTGTAAAATCGTTTGGATTCGTTTAATTGAAGTAAAAATTTATATACTGTAAAGAAAACAAAGACCACTGTAAAGGTTTGGGGATTTTAGGACCCGTATACTGCAAAGTAAAAGGTTTTTTGTCAGTAGTACAAACGAGCAACAACAAAAAATGGCTGGACGGACAACTTATAGTGACGGACAGGAAGTGATGAAATTAATGGGGACGTCGTGATGGTAGATGGGTAATTGATGTCATCAGGAAGGGACCAGAGGTAAGAAAGGAACCCGGAAATGGATGTGCATAATGGTCTACTGGGTACGGTTATGGCGGCGGTGCTTCATTCGTTCTGGAGAGATAAAAAGAGAGGTTAGTACCCCATCATTGTCCCCTGGCATGACTCGTCACGGCGCCCGTCGGGTCCTTAAGCCGCTCCCCATGCGCTCGTGCGTGACAATACGTTTACAGAGTGTTTCATTTAAGTGATGCACTATTGGTAACTTTTTTATCATTTTACTACAAAAATGTTTAAATTAGGAAAGTCAGTTTTGAATGCTGATAACGATTATTCACTTTATTTTTTTCTAGAAACTTCCAACACTCAAAACGTCTGGGAGTGGGTAGTAGAAGTTACTGGGGTAGGGGAGAAATATCATGGGGGCAAAATGTGAGAGGCGAAATTTCCATAAACCGGACAGAGGGCAGCTTCTGGCTGCGATTGTCAGGTGGCCCTGCCTCTTGGGGGACCACCCACAACATACATGGAACATCACTGAAACATAAACACGGTCAGTACCACATAAAAGGAATACAGTGGAACCTCGGGTCACAAATGTCTCGGACCACGTACAAATTGGGTTACGACCAAAAAGTTCGCCAAACTTTTGCATCTGTTCACGACCACACACTTGGGTGACGATCAAGCCAGTTTCCCTTCTGGTTCGTACGCACCGATGATTTCCACACGTGTTCAGTCTCTCAATGTGCAGCGAGTGAGCGAGAGAGAGAGAGGGAGAGGGAGAGTGTGAGCGAGCGTATATATATTTACATACAGCTCGTATGGTTCAGGTCGGATTAATTGTATTTACATACAATCCTATGGGGGAAATTACTTCGGGTCACGACCAAATCGGGTTGCGACCGGAGTTTTGGAATGAATTATGGTTGTGACCCGAGGTTCCACTGTACATGAAAAAGACTGAAACGTCAATTTGAACCCCAACCAAAGGAGGGTCTCCAATGGCTGACTGCTGCTGGTTTGTGCAGCAGGCAACTACAGCCATTGACAAGCACAAAACTGTTTTGTTTGCATGAGTACATCAGTGCAGCGTCAGTGGATCAGAAATGAGTTCTGTGTTATGCCCAGTTTCATTTTTGCACACGTACTATATGATTAATTTAAGATCCTGATGTGAGTGACAAAGTCTGACTTCAGGTTTGGAATCCGCACACTTGATTTAGTGCTTAGGGCTCATGGACTCCACCCAGGACCAGAAGACATTTTGTTTTTTCGTGGTTCAGTGTTATTTTCAGATGTGAGAATCCCTTTGTTTGCTAACTCCAGCATTACTTATGTAAATCCTAACCCCAGCGCCCTGTGTTTGTGTAGGTGCCCTGACAATAAAATTAGATATGACGTTCAAAAAAATCTCATAAAGATGACAAAACAATAGGGTCTGTTAAAGCAAAAGTTCAACTTTCTCCAGCTAATCTGAAGAGGAGCCAAACTCATTTCTTTCTTGTAACATAAATGTAAACTGTGGTGTCAAATCATGAATACAATGGCAAAAATGTTACAGAAGGGAAAGCTGGCATGACTGTGATAAAAGAATTCTGAAAAACCACGAGGCTGAAAGAGGGTTTTGTGTTCAGTTTGATGGAACCACTGTATCGTCTGCATCATTGGCAAGCCTGTGTCTTGGACTAAACTGGCTGGTATTGTTTGTGGCTCGTTGGCCTTAATCTAAAACAATAAACAGAGCACTTCAGAATACAATGAGGGACATTTTTATAAGCATCATCACGCTAAAAAGCTCCAAAATCCACAGTTTATCTAACTACGAGGCTGCCAGACAACTACACATGTATAGAAATTCCAGTGTTGATGAATTAGTACTGTACGGCATGGGTTGATTTTAGCATGAAAAATGTACATTTTATTGACCTGCCGTGTCCAGGCTCAGCATTTTTTGGATATACAGTATATATTCTGCTAGCCATGGAACCGGGTGTGGCGGAAGTGCCGCAGACCACAGTTCCGGAGCTGTCCAGGCGCCCCCTGGTGGTGGCCACATCCCCCCACAGGGTTGAGCTTCCAAGCTCCGCGGGCCCCATGTAATCCAAGGAGGCTGCCCTCTTGCATTCCGGGGAATATACTGCCTCTCTCCCAGTCCTTCCCTCCTCTCGGCGTCCCGGTGGGGCAACGTCCCCAGATGTCTATCTATCTATCTATCTATCTATCTATCTATCTATCTATCTATCTATCTATCTATCTATCTATCTATCTATCTATCTATCTATCTATCTATCTATCAGTTATATAATGCCTTTCCTATCTATCTGTCTGTCTGTCTATCTATTATATAGTGCCTTTCATCTATCTATCTATCTATCTATCTATCTATCTATCTATCTATCTATCTATCTATCTATCTATCTATCTATCTATCTATCTATCTATCTATCTATACTAGCTGTGTAAGCCCATGCTGTAAAAGCCCGGGGTCCTAGAAATCATTGATTCTGGCACTTCAATCAATCAATCGCATCACTTGTATATCAGCGGCTAAGTTTCTCTCTCCTCGGCGGTTTCCATTTTGCCGATGTGCTCGCGTTGCTTGTGTATTAGCGATTAAGCGAGTTTCTCCTTTTTCTGCAGTTTCACTTTGGTGACAGAGTCGATTTCTTTGCGCTTCATGCTGTAGTCTCGCACTTCAGGGCTGGACAGACAGACAGACAGACAGGCTCATCTGTCATGTTATTACTTGCTAGAACCTTGCCTTTGGACTGAATTGATTGCTTATGATCTGATAGGCATGGTGAATCTGCAAATCTGAGGTAGTACCTGCCTTGACAAAGTGATCTAGGGTAGTGGGTTTCATACAGCAAACTGATCGATAAGATGATGTGGCAGAAAAAAAAATAAAATGACAAGCAGTGACATCTGCTGAGCATAAAGCAAATTGAAGAAGCCAATTATGTGATAGGAAGAAGAAGAAGAAGAATGACAGCAGCAGCATGCACTGAGCATCAAGCACATAAAACCCAGAACCTGCTGATGCTTGGTAACATAAAATAATCGACAAAGTAACATAGCAGAAAGAGAAGCAGGCCATCTGCTGAACATCTTATTGGTTGACTAAAATGTTTTTTTGTAATAAAAGCCTAACTCTTGCAAGCCCATCTATTAATAATCTTCCAGGACATGCTACATGTGTCTTTCCAGCTTACAATCAGTGTAAGTATTATGTTTATTGGTCATTAATTGTGACAAAGAAATCCATCATAGGAAGGATAAAGAAGAGCAGCAATATCTGCCGAGTGTCAGGTGCATCATGAAGGTGCTTAACGCAGGATACAGAATGTAAGAAAGAGAACAAGAGGGAGATGCCTGCTGACAAATGAGCACCACACAGGATTGTCATCGATGTGAAGCCGTATTCTCTTATGGTGAAAAGAAAATGCTGTCTTGCCAAAATGGAAAGGTTCAGCTTGTGCTGTATGAGCCACCTGTATTTGAGGACGATAATTTAAACGATAATAAATTAAGAAAACAACAGACAGAGAAAAAATAGTAAAATTTAAATAGGCAGAAAACCTGTAAAGAATTTATATAGTAGATAATAAGGAGGACACGTAAATATAAAAGACACTTGAGCCGGGGATGAAGCTCTGCAGCCTAACAAGGCTGTGTAATGTTTCAAATGAGTCGACGCCATTAACCAGCATATCAGACATTTGTATCTTAGGTCTTATAAACAAGAGCGACTTGTACTGAGGTAAACTGTCATATGTTGGTATCCATGGTGTAAAAATGCAAACGTGGAGGACGCCAGTGTCAGCCTGGTGACCCGTGGGTTTTGCAGGCGAGCTGCACATCTCACAAGAGTAGAAACATTTCTTTCTAAAAGTAATACATTTCAAGGCCTACAGATGGTATGGCATCATCTGAGTGTTGGAATAAAACTCTTTACTGGTGCGTGCCCAGATTTTAAATCAGCTGTAAAACAAGACTACATTTTCATTGAAATAAAGCCTAGTGGGCCGCACTCTGCTCTCGACTGCCAATTCTCCTTTACACTGGATTATTATTTTTTTCTTTATCTTGTCAGGTCATCGCTAGCAAAGGCCAACCGAAAAGTGAATCCTTGCAAAGTGATGACTTCTGTGTTCCTCGGTTGCACAAATCCCATTGGTCAGTAGTACAAAGGGTCATTTGTAACAGATGAGCAGGGTCATTTTTTTTATCCATATGAAATAAATAACCCTGCTGCAGGGTCCGCGGCACTGAATGTGAATACGAATGTGGCGGGATTCATTTTGAGCTTTCTGCATTATAATTTGGAAAAGTGACAGGCTGGATGGGGTCGCAGACCATTTATTGTAGATGCTAACCTTTGAATGTGAATTAGGGCACGCCGTCTCGCCCCAACTGGCTGACGCGCTGGGCGCAAATTTGCAGGTTCGCTTCTCTGCCTCGCTACCAACACCTTGACTGGGTGACCAGCAAGGACTCACAACGGACGACTATTTAATAGAAGGTGGTGCTTACGGTGGGATTAGGCTCGCTATAAAATACAAGTTGTGCTTTCACCTTATTGGCACTTTTGTAAAATGAAGATTTAGTCATTTGTGGAACTGCCTAATGTTTGCTGGGTTAACTTCCCCTCGACTCTGCTCAGGATAAGTCACTTTGAAAATGGATGATGGGCCCAGTGACAATTAGACCGACTGTCCGGTCCAAAGCATAGATTTATTGAATGACCTCAAATGAGTGACTGTGCTGGCTAGTGCTCACATTGTCACAATTTACCATAACAAAAGGATAAGGGGCTCAGTCAAAGTTAGCCAGCACTAACTACAACTTGCTGGTTGTGGCCTACAGAGGCCCTAAATGGGTAAACTGGCTTTTAAAAAGTCAAAGTGCAGCACAAGTCTCTAGCTTGTAGAGGAAAGACTCAAAAATCTTGATAAATGGAAAGTGGTTATTAAAATAAAAAAGAGAAATCAAAAAAGAGCAAAAAGGAGTTACTTAAAAGGTAATCCTAAGCAAACAAGTCCCAATAGATGTTTACTACTTGTAGTAAATGACCAGGAGATATGCAAAGTCAATGAAGTAGTCAGTCAAAACGTCCTTTCGACTGAGCCAAACGTAACCAAAAATCAAAGGTCAAAATAAAGGACTTTGAAAAGTCTTTTTAGCCACAAACTTCATGGGTGGTGTGCCAGGAGGAAAGAACATCGGGTCAAGATTAAGGTTTGCCTGTGAACATCTAGGAAAAGGCCAGGACTTTTAGAACAATGTGCTCTGGACATCTGCTAAGGATCTGCGCTGGTATCCAGAAGGTTGCCGGTTCGAATCCCCGTCACTGCCAAAAGAGACCCTGCTATGCTGGGCCCTTGAGCAAGACCCTTAACCTGTAATTGCTCCTGGGGCGCTGTACAATGGCTGACCCTGCGCTCTGACCCCAAGGGGTATGCGAAAACTAACAAATTCCTAATACAAGAAATTGTATAAGGCGACATAAAGAACAAAAAAAAATGATCGAGTTACCTGGCCACAGTATCAAAGGAAATGTTTGGCAAAAACCAAAGAGAGGATTTGAGCAGAAGAACCCAATAAAACACGATGGTGGAAATGTTCTGGTTTGAGGCTGCTTTACTGCATCAGGGCCTGACCTTGGGCAGCTCACCATCACAGAATGTACTTTGAATTCTTCATTGTACCAGATGGGGCTCAGTGATAATGTGAAACTCTCTGTCAGAAGACTGAAGGCCAACTTAAAGTGGAGAAACATGACAATGAGCCTAAACACAGCAGTAAATCCACCAAAGAATGCCTGAAGAGAACGTAATGGAGGGTTCTGGAATGGTTAAGTCAAAGCCTGGACCTGAATCCCATTGAGATGCTGAGGGAGGATTTGACATGGGTTGTGTATGCAAGACACCCCTCAAACATTACACAGCTCAATTCTGGATGGAGGAGAGGGAATAATGTTCTTCTTGTAAATGGTTAGACAGTTCTGACCTGGAGAAAGCATATGACAGGGTGCCTCGAGAGGAGCTGTGGTATTGTATGAGGAAGTCGGGAGTGGCAGAGAAGTACGTAAGAGTTGTACAGGATATGTACGAGGGAAGTGTGACCGTGGTGAGGTCTGCGGTAGGAGTGACGGAGGTGGGATTACATCAGGGATCGGCTCTGAGCCCTTTCTTATTTGTAATGGTGATGGACAGGCTGACAGACGAGATTAGACAGGAGTCCCCGTGGACTATGATGTCTGCTGATGACATTGTGATCTGTAGTGAGAGTAGGAAGCAGGTTGACGAGACCCTGGAGAGGTGGAGATCTGCTCTAGAGAGGAGAGGAATGAAGGTCAGTAGAACCAACAAGACAGAATACATGTGTGTAAATGAGAGGGAGGTCAGTGGAATGGTGAGGATGAGGGAGTAGAGTTGGCTAAGGTGGATGAGTTTAAATACTTGGGATCAACAGTACAGAGTAATGGAGATTGTGGAAGAGAAGTGAAGAAGAGAGTGCAGGCAGGGTGGAGTGGGTGGAGAAGAGTGTCAGGAGTGATATGTGACAGACGGATATCAGCAAGAGTGAAAGGGAAGGTCTACAGGACGGTAGTGAGACCAGCTGTGTTATATGGGCTGGAGACACTGGCACAGGAGACAGAGCTGGAGGTAGCAGAGTTAAAGATGCTAAGATTTGCATTGGGTGTGATGAGGATGGACAGGATTAGAAATGAGGACATTAGAGGATTAATAAAGTATCTATCTATCTATCTAGAGGGTCAGCTCAGGTGGGACAGTTGGGAGACAAAGTCAGAGAGGCGAGATTGCTTGGCTTGGACATGTGCAGAGGAGAGATGCTGGGTATAATGAGAGAAGGGTGCTAAGGATAGAGCTGCCAGGTAAGAGGAGAAGAGGAAGGCCTAAGAGGAGGTTTATGGATGTGGTGAGAGAAGACATGCAGGTGATGGGGGTAACAGAACAAGATGACGAGGACAGGAAGATATGGAAGAAGATGATCCACTGTGGTGACCCTAAAGGGAGCAGCCGAAAGAAGAAGAATAGTTAGACAGTTCTAGGAAATGCTGACTTGTGGGGGGCAACACCAACTAGGGGAGCCAAGGGGAAGACTTGTTTTTTTCCACAGATGGAAATGGCATATCTCTTACATTTTTCATTGAATACATTATTGCCAACTCAAATTTTAATTTTATTTTTTTCCCCCAATTTCATCATCTGTATCTAAAGAAACTGTTTAAGTGAACATCAAATCTCGACATGTGCGCGTATGTCAAACACATTGATGGTGTCACGTTCAGATGCTTTCAAAGATTGTGCAGGTATTGTAGCCCTCGATGGACTGGGTTCAGTAAGGTCAGTTCTAGAAGTTTCTCCATCCATTGGGTTGTGGGTGCCAGAGGCTATCTCACTGAGACTGGGCAAAAGGCCGAAAACCGGGCTGGGCAGGTAAATCACAGAGACCACTCTCACCCTCACACACATACACAAACACTGTATTGAAACACGGTGACAATTTACATAAATGAATAAAATATTTTGTAATTAATTACTTCTTTGCTTGAGCACATCTGGACATAATCATTTTCATGAAATGGGACTGCAAAGCTGCTCCGTTATGACAAAGGTTACAGAATAACAGAATTGAGAGGTAAACTGTATTACAGCCACTGGCCATTATGGATATCAGGAGAATGTGGCACTCCACTCTGGTGGTAAATCAAGGGACAGAGCCGCCACCAGGGGGAGGCAACCATGACACCTATCAGGGTCCCCAAGCAGTGGGAGGCTCATGAAATGGAAATCCCTACAATGTTCAAATCAGGCAGGCGTCGTAAAAGACCAAGACGTCTTATTGAGTCAGAGAGATCTGACGCAGAAGCAGATGATCAGGAATCCCAAGATTCAGAAGAGGCACGTTTCACGTTATGATGGATTCCTTCATTTCAGAACTGTCCGGGCGTTTTATATGTCGCCATTTTTGTCCAATTTTAAACTTTAGGAGCATGAACACGGAGGAGATCTCAGCCACTTGTGCAAATTTTGATGCAAAATATTCAAAGGATCTGTCACATCATTTGAAAGATCAGGTGATTCACGTCAAGAACGTGTATGACGCAGATGTTAAGGTCCGAAGGTGGACACCGTGATCGTTGATATATCATATCATGAGATACACATACAGAAATGAAAACGTCACAAAAAGATACGTTTGTTATATATATAAATAAAAGCCAAATACCACTGACTCACTCATCACGAAATCGCCCACACCGTGAGGACTTGGGACTTGAAATTTGGTATGTAGGTTACCCTTGGCCCATAGGTGCTTGCTAAGAAATGGTTTTAAAAATTTCATGGTCCAAGTGCGAAATTTCTTATAGCTTTTTAGACCCGTTTGTATATCTGTCCGCTTTTCATGAGAGAACTACTTAACGGATTTAGATCTGGTTATTTTCTAGAATTTGCTAGAACATTCGTTGATTTTTTGACTTCACTCATTGCACTAAGTATCATAGTTCGCTTGCGGTGCTGATTTATTAGCGCGAATCCGAGAAAGACTCATCGGGCTGCTGGGAGATGGCGGGGCCCTCCTCACTCATGCGTCTGCCTCGGGGCGTAACCTTAACTCCGCTTAGTTAACGAATGTGAAAACTACTTAACGGATTTGTTTAGATTTGTTTTTCTATAATTTGCTTGAACATTCCGGTTGATTTTGCGACTTCTCTCATTGTGGTAAGAATCATAGTTCGCTTGCAGGAGCGATATAGTCACGCTAATCCAAGACAGATGCTGCGGGCCAAAGGGAGGGGGAAGCGTGACGTCAGGAGTGGGGAGCTGGGCGGGACCCTCCTCACTGTCCTGTTTCACTGATACAAGGGCGAAGCCGCGGGGGATAGCTAGTTATTATATAAATTTAATTATGGTTGCACGAAATTTCAATGTGATTAACATTAAGCGTGAGTGTAGCATAGGCACGTCACTCGATCAGCTTGGGGAGGCAAAATTATCGTAGTACGGAGCCAGGGGGCCCGGGTGCACAGCCATAATTGTCAGGGGCCCAAGATTTTCTGGTGGCGGGGCTGCAAGGGGTAACCAGAACTTCAAGTCCCAAACCGAGTCGCTAGTATAACAGCCACAGACAAAACTCATTCTCGTTTGTTTCATGGCTGCTTTATCGAATAGGCATCATCAGAGAGAAAGATCAGGACACGAGAAAAATCACTTTCCCGATCCAATATATAGAATTCCACACCGTGCTTTAAATAGAAACAAATAAATGGTGGCGCTGTTAGTTTTTGTCCTCACGATGCTCTTTAAATGTAACACAAGTTCTTAATGAGGCTTTGCCTGTCGAGCGCGGTGTTATTCATGTTTTACATTGCGGGTGTTTATGGTGTTTTGTGCCCCTTGGAGTTTTAAATATTTTGTGAGGACGCCTGTGTCAGCAGAGTAATCTTTTATTAGATAGGCAGCCTGTTTGAGACATTTTGATCGTCTTCTAAAAATCGGGACTGTCACTGTCACCTTGACGTCTGGTTGACCTTTGTAAATTATAGCGTCAGTAAAATGGTAAATCATTATGCACTGCAGATAAAGGAGCGGAGATGCTGGTTTATGGTAAGGTAAACACTAAATAAATGTTTATTTACGCCTCAGGGTACTTACATTTGTGTATAAATAACCTTTTGTTTTCCGTGCTTGCATTTTATACATTTTTACGGTTATGTAAATCGTTTAAACTTATCTGTTACAAACTTAAAGCATCCATATTAGTGAGATATTGCTGCACTGCTCCTCGCTTTTTGCACTCAAGCCGCTGCAAAGACTTCGTGAAGCAGAAACAACGTCCTGATGTGGAGGTTTCCTGTGCGCCCATCTCAACTTGCCTGTGGAGGACTGCAGTCCCGTCTGCGCAATTAGTCAGTGCCGGCGACTTCCGACCTGCGCACGCAATCTGCGGCTTATCGGAGGTGAAAAAGAGGAAAATCCACAAAAGAGACAAGTTGGAGTGGCCGTCATCGACTTATAATTGAAACAATAAACTAATTCGTACTTAACGTTGGCTATCAGAGGTGAAAAAAACGAAAATCTACAAAAGAGACAAGATGGCGTGGCTGCTGTCAAGGTAAAATCGAAACAATAAAGTAATTTGTAGTTAAAGTTGGCTATTGGAGATAGAAAAGATGAAAATTCACAAAAGAGACAAGTTGGCATGGCCGCCGTCGAGGTATAATTGAAACAATAAACTAATTTGTAGTTGACGTTGTAGCGGTCAGGGGCCGCTGAGATTCACACCATCAAAGGTGGCGGTGATTTATTTATTTTAATAGAGGAGATCCCAGGAATGTCCCCAGCCTTGGATTGACCCACACACACTCTCTACAGAGACCAGTAAAGCACACTGGGAAAGGCAAACAATTAAGAATATAATGAAATAAAATTAACTGAATGAAAAACAATAAAACCACCCCTGACCCTTTCGGCGATATTACATTTAACATATATACACGAACCCCACACCGCAAAGTCCATGAAAACCAATCCGGATGAAAATGAGAGGTGATGAAATTAAGTCCAGCGATCTGTAAGTTGAAAGGTTGAAGGAAAACACAGTCCTACCGGTAGATGCTGAAATGATGAAGTCAGATGGATTGTTCAGGAGCGCTCCTTTTCTTCCGGGAAAGCCAATGAAATCCAAACGCAGTCCTCAGAACACAGGTAGACAGACGAACCAGACCCCAACAAACGAATACACTCCAGGACACAATGATTAAATATGGCTCAGTTAAACAGCAGGCAGAACGACAGAGAAATGCAACACACCACGTACAACAACAAAACAACTTTTTTCTTACTTTTGCCCTCTGCCCTCCTTTTAACCTCCTTTGACCCCAGCAGCCCCTGAAAGGACTGCTGGGAGATGCAGTTCTTATTTAGTAGCACTGCTACAACGTTGGCTATCAGAGGTTAAAAAGAGGAAAATCTACAAAAGAGACAAGATGGCGTGACAGCAGTGAAGGTAAAACTGAAACAATAAAGTAATTTGTGGTTAAAGCTGGCTATCAGAGGTAGAAAAAACGAAAATCTACAAAAGAGATGAGACGGCGTGACCGCAGGGAAGGTAAAACTGAAACAGTAAACTAGTCGCACGGAACGTTACTTCATTTTAAAACAGACGAGCACACAAATTCGCTAGTGCGTTTCAGTGGGAGATTTAGAATTTTTAAAACTGCGTACAGCTCAATCTGTTCATAATATCTCTACGAAAACTGTGCCGTCTCCAGAAATTTCCACAAAGAATGAGTGTCACATTTCAGTAAAGCTGGTCCACGGGGGGCCGAGTTGTTTCATGCAGACAGACAGGGGGACAGGAAGACACGGGCAATCCCAATAAGTTCTTCGCTCATGCTATACAAACACACCTAAAAAGTGAAAGCCTTTCACGGTGGTAAATGAGATTCATTAGGAGTGATGGTTACTGATTTGTGATTTGAAGGTGAGGATTGTTGATTCAGACTCCACCATTGCCCCTTTATCTGACCAGACAGGGTTCCCCCAGTGTAAATACTGACATGTATGTACTAAATGCTCTTGTGATCCGACTCTTGACTCTTTTAGTTAAGTGAGAATGTCTGTCTATACGTAGACCAGCCGGCCATTTTGCTGTATGAGCAAGCCTGTGGCTGCCTTTGTCAGAAAGCATCACTTCATATCCAGACAATCCAGTTGAGGTAACATAGCAGGTCTAATCCGCAGGATTTGAACAAGTGTGACCGGTTCACAGGAGGATTTTGAAAAGTGTAACCGATCGAGTTTTATCTGTTTCACTCAAGCACCGTCTTCCTCCTGATCCTGTTAAACTCTGAGGCCGTAATCTGCAGTTCTTCTCACACTCTTATTGTTCTTGGATTGAAGGTGCTCAGGCCAGGATGGGTTTTGTGTGTCAGTGATGCTTCCATAAAATGTGAGCTCCTTGAGATCCTGAATCACACAATGCTGAGATTTAAAATAGATGAACTTTTAAGTAATTTATTTCAAAGGACCCTTTAGTACTAGGGTGTTGTACCGTGTTAGCCATTATGAATGTAGAGAAAAGCCAAGCAAAATGACACCTTTTATTGGCTAACTAGAAAGATTACAATATGCAAGCTTTCGAGGCAACTCAGGCCCCTTCTTCAGGCAAGATGTAAAGGACCCTTTGAAAAGAAACCAATGATCCAGTCATCTGTGAATTTTCTTGAAACCACTTACTCTATTAGGGATTGGGCACTCACTGCACCTGGATGAGATGCCAGTCTGCCTCAGTACTTAGTAAATAATAATAACAATACACCCATCTACCCGCTTTCTGCAACTATTTATGATATTAAAGGGTTGCTGAGGGCCAGAACCTGTCCTGCATCGTTGGGCACAAGGCAAGCGTCAGATCCAGATAAGTTGCCAGTCCACTGTAGGGCACGGGGCCAGTTTGAAATCTGGAGACAGAGACTGAACTCCCACAAGAACACCATTAAAGAAGGCTGGGAATGGAGCTCCGTTCGGGTCTGTGAGCTGCTAATGGCAGCCATGGTGCTACCATGGAATCTACAGCTCAGAAACCTGCCCTTTAAACATCACCTTACAAGAAACAATGCCAGTCTGCTTTATATTTGTAATTAGTTTACACCACTTTGTAAAGATCGGTTTTCACTCTGGATTCAGTTATTTGGCCTTTATCCACAGCGGCTTACAACTCGTGAGGTACAACTGACTCCATTTCATTTGTGTTTTCAGTTGGGGCACAGGCAGGTGAAGTGACTTGCTTGTGGTCACACAGGGTCAGTAGCGGGATTTAAGCCCACCACCTCAGAGTTTGAGGTCCTAACCACTGCACAACACTGCCTGCCTATTTCTTTAATTTTTTGTATTTTATTAAAATCAAATAATATTCCATACAAGTAGTCAAGTTTTACAAGACTTGGTTCGAAACTGCCTGCCTATTAAAAAGACTTTTTTTGTTGATCAGTGTCAAAAAAGCCAAATTCAATTGACCGATGCAAAGTTGTATAAAAATAAAATGTGAAATCCTCCAAGAGGGTGAAGATTTTTTTACAGGCGTCCCATCCTTAACTGGTTCATACGATGGGTGGCTGGGTAGATTTACACACTGAGCTCAGCTTTCATTGTTTGCATGATTGTGCGGAATGAATGTCTCTGTGAGGGGAATGCAACAGGGCCTGCTGCCTCCTATGGCCTAACTTTATTTTAATGTTGTTGTTGTTGTTGTGAGTGGCTCTTCTCCCATCCCTCATGGCACGTGCTGCACCCTTTCATCCTGCTGCTGTTTTGTGCCAATGCTGGAATTTCACATTCAGGCAGAGCGGAGCCCACAGCTGTGCTCCAACTTGTTTGCATGTGAAGGAATCATTTTCAGGCCCCTCTCTCGGCATACAAGTCTAAATCTGAAGCCCAATTATGTCAAGTCATTAGGAGGGCATGAAAACCACAGTCCTGAACCTGCCACGGCACAGCGCATGGCTAGCGACCAGATGGCTTCAATCAGGCAAGGCTCTTTGTGTTTCGGTTTGACCTTTAGAAATGGGGTCAATCTGAAATACACCCTTAGACACAAAGACACACACACCTCCCCAGAAGAAAATGGAGCCATACAAGTAAATGAATCTGTTAGCAAAGGAGAGCAGAGATATCCGGACATCTGTGTGGGGCAATTCAGACCTGTGCAAACAAGCCATGGGGGGGGGGGGGGGGGGGGGGGGTGGATGGGGGCGGCTGTTTGCAGTGATTCATTCTTTTTTCTGCACATCAATGAAATTAATTACTTTGTTTTTGAAATTTCAGGGAAAAAAAAGCTCACCAGGGATTATGAAGTGAATATCACAGCACACAAAGAACCAAACTATAGAACTTTATTTATAACCAGGGCTTGGAGCTTCTGTGAAAAGATACATTGAGCCCTTAGATAGATAGATAGATAGATAGATAGATATGAAAGGCACTATATGATAGATAGATAGATAGATAGATAGATAGATAGATAGATAGATAGACGTGACAGACACTATATGATAGATAGATAGATAGATAGATAGATGTGACAGACACTATAGGATAGATAGATCTATCTATCCTATAGTGTCTGTCACGTCTATCTATCTATCTATCTATCTATCTATCTATCTATCTATCTATCTATCTATCTATCTATCTATCTATCTATCTATCTATCATAGTGTCTGTCCTATCTATCTATCTATCTATCTATCTATCTATCTATCTATCTATCTATCTATCTATCTATCTATCTATCTATCTATCTATCTATCTAGCTATCTATCATATAGTGTCTTATGCTGCCTTTCAGAGCCCTTCACTTTCTGTACATGTTATTGTGCTGTAGGTTTAATTTTAAATGAATACATTTGCCGTTGTTGCCCATCAGTCTATGTTGAGTATCCCATAATTAACCCGTGAATCAAACAGAACAAAGGACAACAAATGGATTAATGACAAGCTCTAAAATGTCTTCTCTTGTCACTCTCAAGTAGTCATTAGCTGGTCTGATCATCCATTCCCTGAACCATCTCTAATCTGTACAAAGCTGCTAAAAGACTGAAGGCATCTCAGAAGCAGCAGTGCAAGGCCATTTAGTGTCCTTATGACAGGAAAATAAAGAATATTGTGCCTACAAATCCATGGCGTTTTCCTCTTTTAGGTCATGTCTTTCACGTCTGACATTAGAAAGTAATTTTCATTGTAAATACCATCCAAAAATGTTTGTTTTTAGACCCCCTTCACTTTCTGCACACTTTATTGTGCTGTAGATTTCATTTTCAATTGATGAATTTGCCATTTTTGACTATCAGTCGGTGCTCAATAACCCATAGTGACAAAGTGTAAACATGTTCAGAATGGTTTAAAAATGTATTAAAAATCCAAAACTGAAATCTCTCATTGAAGTATTCAGACCCTTTGCTGTGGCACTCCAAATTGTGCTCAGGTGGTCCCATTTGCTTTACATCTTCTTGAGATGTTTCTAGAGCTTGATTAGCGTCTACCTGAGGCCTAATGAACTGATTTGATATGTTTAGGTAGGCTGAGTGTACCTGTGTGTAGAAGGTCCACAGTTCACACTGCATGTCAGGACAAAAACCAACCAAGAAATTCTGTGTACACCTTCACAATCAAATTGTGGTGAGGCACAGATTAGGGCACAGGGATACAAACATTACTAAAGCTTTAAGTGTTCCAAGGAGCACAGTGACCTCAAGAATTGTGAAATAAAAGAAGTTTGGGATCACCAGGACTCCACCTAGAGTTGGCTATCTGGCCCAACAGAGTAAGCAGGCCTGAAGAGAACCCAATGGTCAGTCTAACAGAGCTACAGAAAACTGATGAGATACAAGAACCTCTTGCAAGGACAACCATTTCAGCAGCACTCCATCAATAAGATGTTCATGGTAGAATGGCTAAACAGAAGCCACTCTTGAGTAAAGGCATTTAATGGTCTCTGAGAGCATGAGGAAAAACTGAACTCCTTGGGCAGAACCACAGGCAGGACTATGTCTGCTGAAGACTAGAAACTGCTCATCAGCAGCCTTATACAATCCCTACGGTGAAGCATGGTGGTGACAACGTCATGCTGTGGGGGGTACAGGGACAAGGAGACTAGTCCGAATTGAGGGAAGGATGAGTGCAGCCAAATAAAGAGAGGTCCTTGGAAAAAAACTGCAACAGAGTGTGCATGGGGAAAACAGCCAAGACAACTCTGGAGTGGCTTTGGGACAAGTCTGTCACTGTCCTCAAGTGGCCCATCCAAAGTCCAGACTTAAACCCCATAGAGCAATTGTGGAGAGACCTGACAATGGCAGTTCACTGACACTTCCCATCCAGTCTCATGGAGCTTGAGAGGATCTACCAGGAAGAATGGGATAAACTGCCCAATCCAGGGGTGCAGATCTAGTAGAGACCACCAAGGAGACTCAAAAAGCTGAAATTGAGGGGCTTCAGCAAAGTACTGAGTTAAGCATTTGAATACTTCTAGGGATGAGAGATTTCACAAACCTCTCCAAAGCCAAATTAAATCCACCAATTCAGAGTTGTATAACAATAAAATGTGAAAACGTCCGAGGTGGTGAATTCGTTTTGTAGGCAGCTGTAATGATGGGCTGGATTCTCATCTTGGGGAGGTTCAGAAAATGGTTGGATAGGTAGATTTACATATGCTGCCAAGCTAGCTAGTGTATAGTGCCTTTCCTATCTATCTATCTATCTTTCATATAGTGTCTCACATCTATCTTATAGTGCATTTCACATCCATCTGTCTATTATATAGTGCCTTTCCTGTCTATCTATCTATTATATAGTGCCTTACACATCCATCTATCTATCTGTTATATAGTGCCTTTCACATCTATCTGTCTGTCTGTCTATATTATATAGTGCCTTTCATATCTATCTATCATATAGTGTCTCACATCTATCTATCTATTATATAGTGCCTTTCACATCTATCTATCTGTTATATAGTGCCTTTCATATCTATCAGTCTATTATATAGTGCCTTACACATCCATCTATCTTATAGTGCCTTTCACATCTGTCTATCATCCATCTGTCTATTAGATGGATTTGAAAGGCACTATTTATCTATTATATATTGCCTTTCACATCTATCTATCTATCTATCATATAGTGTATCACATCTATCTATCTTAGACAGATGTGAAATGCACTATATCTATCATCTATCTATCTATCTGTTATATGGTGCTTTTCATATCTATCAGTCTATTATATAGTGCCTTTCACATCCATCTGTCTGTCTGTCTATCTATTATATAGTGCCTTTCCTATCTATCTATCTATCTATTATATAGTGCCTTTCCTATCTATCTATCTATCTATCTATCTATCTATCTATCTATCTATCTATCTATCTATCTATCTAATTGTATTATATAGTGCCTTTCACATCCATCCATCTGTCTGTCTGTCTATCTATTATATAGTGCCTTTCCTATCTATCTATCTATCTATCTATCTATCTATTATATAGTGCCTTTCCTATCTCTATCTATCTATCTATCTATCTATCTATCTATCTATCTATCTATCTATCTAATTGTATTATATAGTGCCTTTCATATCTATCTATCTTGTGTATTATTAATGAGCTGGCCAACATTAACACAGACACACGCTCCGGAAGCCTCTCTAACCCAAAGCCAAGTGGTCGTAGCCAAAGGAGGCACATTACAATTTTTTGCCCCAGCCCTGACTTCCTTTGGTTCCATTTACCTTAAAAATAACATGAAACAAAAAAAAAGCTGGTGCACTTTACCTGAAACACATGACCCCCTCATCCATAAATCAAAAGAGGCTGTCAGGAAGATAAACTCTGCTTGACAATCACATTTATTTCATCTCAGGGTTGTACAACAGAACAGTTCAAGCCCAAGGATGCCCCCTCAGGGAGTGTTCGCTCCTCGTCACTTGGGGCCAGTTTTGATGCGCACAACAGCCAGTCCTCAAATATTAGCCAGCGCTTACACATATTTATATCTCTGATCCGTAGATTCAAAGTGAATCACAAATCACAAGTGTGCAGCGCAGTCATTTCAAGGTGATGTGCTCAGACAGGGAAAGGTGAATTACAGCAAACCTGTAATTTCAGCAGCAGGCCATACAGCTGAAGATTCTGAAGTGTTTTGCCAAGGGCTATAGGGTGGGCTCCATGATATGTGAAATTCCATTTGGCTCCCACGTCCCTGAATGGTGACTATAAGTCGGCATTGTGTGACAAGTTTGTGTGTGTGTGTGTGAGTCTCCCAGGAGCAGGATTCTTCTGCCTTGTACCTGACGCAGGCCGGGAAGGCTCAGGCACCCTATTGGGCAGTGAAATAAGTGCAGCCAGAAAATGAATGTATAAAATGTATGTATGTCTACAGAACACATGTTCAACATAATATCCTTATCCTGAGAAGGGTTGCAGGGCAGCTGGCACCCATCCCATCTACAGGGTGAACACACAGACACAGCAGGGGCCAATTTGGCAATGCCGGTCCATCTTACCTGCATGTCTTTGGACTGTGGGAAGAAAATGCAGCACCTGGGAGGAAGCCTATATGGGTATGGGGAGAACATGCAAACTCCACAAAGGGGGCACCAGGAACACAAACCCCAGTCTCCTTATTGTGAGGCGGCAGTGCCATCACTGTGACATTCTCAATTCAGCTTAGTCTGATTTAGTTTCACTAGTGGGCCAGGGTCTATCCTGACAGTACCCTGTGCAGAACACCATTACATCGCACATGCTACTCCTGCACACATCCACACTGGATCAATCTGAAATGGCCTAAGCTGTTATAATGAAGAAATGGATCTGCGTATTCTCTAAGTAACTTACTGCAATTCAAGGCTGCAGGAGGGCCGGACAGCACTGTTCACAAGGCAGGAACCTAACCCTAGACAGACGCCGGGGTCGGTTTAGAGTCACCAGTTACCCAAACTCACATGTGCAGACTCTGCAAAGACAATGGCTGGGTGTGAGATTTGAACCTGGGACACAAGAGTCAGTAGCATTAACCATTGTGCCATCGTGCTACCGTCATAAACTGGGAGTCCCAAAAGCACATACTGCAAGTCCCACACATACTTCCATAAATTGCCCACTAGGGGGAGATTACTGTCAAAGCGCCAACTAGAAACAAAAGGGGCCTTGAAGAAGCAGCTGTATAAAATAAAACAAAAACTCTCAGTGGCACTAGACGCCCCTTAGAGCAGGAGTCGCCAAGTCCGGTCCTGGAGGACCACCGTGGCTGCAGGTTTTCATTTTAACCCTTTTTTTTTTTAGTGAGTGCCCTGTTTGTGCTGCTAATTAGTTTCTTGTAAATTAATTTGAATTGACCCGTTTTTTAAGATTTGTTCCCCTGAATTTCTTCATCGTTCCTCTTTATTAATAGTTCAATTTCTTTCCTTAAATGGCACTCAAAACAGAAATGAAATGTGAAGTGAGTGAGCCAACAGAAGACCAACGAAGTCAGGGCCTCAAACTTCAACCAATTTCACTCCAACCAGTTCCTTAATGAGGTGCCAATTCTTGTCGTTAATTAAACTCGTTCTTTAATTTCGTGGCTTGTTGCTGCACTCAATAGCAGACACAGCAGCACAGTTCAAATGTTTTGAGGACCTGAGCAGATCGACATTCCTGAACATTCATCTTTCATTATTTTCAGATATTGTACTTTAGACACCAGTTGTTTTGGCTCATTTTGTATCTCATTGTTGTTTTTCTACTTATTAAGGAAAAAGAAACAATTGAGGGGTCCTGGTCTTCAAGAGCAAATCAATTACAGTGAACTCAAATGAAGTTAATTAGCAACAAAAACAGGTCACTGATTAAGAAAAGGGTGAGAATGAAAACCTGCAGCCATGGTGGTCCTCCAGGACCAGAGTTGGGGACCGCTGCCTTAGAGCACGAAAAGAATTGTCTGAGAAGACAAGCAAAGAAAGTCAAAACCAGAGCGCAGGTTCAAAAATCACACAGAGCACAGCAAAACACGAGTAAAACACTCCGCTCTCGAGTGCATTCAAAATGAACCGTCAGGCCCTCCAGTTTATAGGGCGGTGGTGGGCATTTCCTGGTGGTGATTGGCAGGTGACCCCCGCCTCTTGGGAAAACACATGGTACATAACACAGGCTACCTAGAAACAAAGCCAAAACCGAAAATAAAGAATGAACGTCGAGGAGGAACCCTGGCTGAGCTGTGACAGCCACCCCCATATTGAGTGGGCAGCGTATGGGAGTGTCTGAATTTAACGAAAAACGTGAAATAAGAAAACCTGGACATCTAAATTAATATGTGGCTGAAAACATTAACACTTTAGTCGTGGCGTCCATTACTAGCGGCTCTTAAAAAATCGGCTTGTTTTGAAGTGTATTAGAAGCCTTTTTAAAATGACATAAAACACGTTGGGTTATTTAAAGTTAAATTTATTATTGGTAATGGCGCAGATAATGAACGGTGTGCGGACTGTTTATACTAAAATGTGACCAAAGCCATTTTGGCTGTCGAGCCTAACTAGCCGTTTTTGACAATAGAATGACTAATGTATACTTAAACGTGGAAATAATGTTGTATTCTGTTCCTGAATCGACATTACGGATTAAATAATACAATCCCAAAGAAAAAAATGGAGACCCCCCCCATTAAAACAAGCAATGCACGGCTGGCCCCAGTGCTGCGGGGAAGTGATAAAGGTCGCCATTCTCCAGCAGACACTAACGTGTTTACTTGGCCGCACACAAGTGAAACGCCCCAAACAAGTTTGGAATCCTCTAATCCCTTTGTGGAGGCCTAATCTCCGCTGACTGAGGGCTTTATTCGTAAGAGATGTCTTTATATTATTAGCCGCAATGCCATTCCCTCTCGAGAAAGCCAAGTAAAGCTGGTTTTCCGTTTCATCTCGGAGACTAATCAGAGCGCCAATGAAAGCAGCGGGCAGCCCACCGTAAAGCCCACGTTGGCCTGTAATTGTCTGGAACCTTCACGCAGGTACGATCACGGAGAGTCGGAGCCACACCTTTGGAACCAGGTGGCTCTGGCACAGCTGTCGGCATTGACTCACTTCAGATCATGTCTCAGGCCTGGCCCCTATCCTCTTTCCCCTTTCACCCTTTCTACCGAGACGCACAAGTTACCGAATATAAAGAGATATTTGTTTCTATTTTTAATGAAGCCTTCATCAAGATATTGCAGCTGTTGCCATAAACAATCCTACACAGAGTTCCATAATTGGATGGTAACCCAACCCCACATCACATTTATCCGTGACTTAAAGGCTTGTCTGGCCTCTCCTTTGGATTGAACCGCAAACGTATAGCTAAACCACAGACGTCTCGCTAGGATCTCATTACCAAGAGCAGCCCGCTGTGCAATCTGGGAGATGGCGCGAGTGCATTCTAGTACAGGTAAACAGCGACAGGAAAGTACAAACCGGGATTAACAGACGCTAGGAGTGCTGCTGCGTCGTGTCTGGAGTAGTCGGCAAGACGAGAGCGGCATGCAGGGACACAAAGGAGTCGAGGAACGGGAAGGAGGAAAACGACACGAGGTGTCCTCGCATGAAAAAGACTTGCGGTTGCTGCATGTGAACAGAAAGGGAAAAGAGAGTTTAATCTGTAAAGATCAGGATATTTAGGAAAACCTGCAATTAAAAATGCCTTAATACAGGGTGGGGCATAAAGATCTCCCACATAAAAAATGAACAAAGCTAGCTAAAAAAACAATTGTGCATATTTCTGAAAAGTTTTGTTTTAATGGGTTTCAAAAATCATATCAGACAAATGGCGGCCATCGTTGGCAACACACTGCTGAAGACGTTCCCGGAAGTCCTCCATCACTCTCCGGGTCATCTCAGGCGGAATGGCATCGATTTTCTGTCTGATCCTTTCCTTTCGATTCTCAAGAGATCGAGGACGATGTTTGAAAACCTCTTCCTTCAGGTATCCCCAAAGGTAAAAGTCACACGGGCTTAAATCTGGTGACCGTGCTGACCACCCCACATCTTCCCTTAAAGAGATCGAATGCCCAGGGGGACATTTCCCTCAACACTCCGGGCGAATGTCATGCTGTGAGAGCTGTGGCCCCGTCCTGTTGAATCCACACATGCTCTGTAGCCACGTCGTCCAGTTTGGGGCGCAGAAAGGTCTCCAAATCAGCATACAGAATCCTCCTCAAACTCCGACTTGATACCCCCAGTGCCATGTCATGCTTACGAGCGGAATGACTTGGCGAGTGCTGAATGGATGCGCTTACTGCTTCCACATTTTCAGGTGTTTTAATGGTCCTAGGTCTGCCAGCTGATTTTCAGTGTGGACCCAGTTGTCCAAAGGTTAGAAATCCATAGGAAAATCATTTTCTGATCTGGTAGAGATGCATTTCGACCGAGCGTGAAGCAGGTATGGAACGTTCTCTACGTCGCTATCACAGAACAGTTGTTGTCATAATACACGTGAATAACAAAGCCCCGATGTTCACTGGTCCAGCTCACAATGGGTACTCAAATCGGTCGAGCCTAATCTACCGCATGAGACCTTGCCAGCCCACCTCTCTACTCCCACTACAGACCGCACAGTTCTCCCTCGAAATGTGGGAGATCTTTATGGCCCACCCTGTAATAATAATTCTTTACTTTCTCACTATTCTTCAGGCGGGGAGGACCCTGGACGTGAACCCGTGATCTCCTTACTGTGAGGCAGCTGTGTTACCACTGTGCCACTCTGAGTTCTCATAAATTGAGAAGCATAGCCCACAGTAGACTGGTGGCACTTCCACACCTTTTCCTAATTTTGTTTCCCTCCTAAACTGATTTGGTCCTGTTGCTTCCTAGTAGCCCTAAATATCATCATCATCACCATCATTATAATATGAACAATAGTAATAGGGTGGCATGGTAGAGCAGTGGTAGTTGCTGCTGCTTTTTCACAACAAGTTAGTCCGGGGTTCAAGCCTCGAGTGGTCCCTGTGTAAAGTGTGCATGTTCTACTCCTTTTCTGTGTAGGTTTCCTCCCACAGTCCAAAGGCATGTGGGTTATGATAATTGGGGATAATAAATTGTCCCCCTGTGTGTGTGTGTGTGTGTGTGTGTTCACCCTTGTAATAGACTGGTGCCTTGTACAGAAATCGTTCCTGCTTTGCACCAATGCTTGCTGGGATGGGCTCCAGCTTCTCTGCAATCTTGATATGAATAAAGGTGGAGGAGCCAGAACTGACCGTATACTGGTAGCAATAGTAACAAGACAAGAACCAACCTTGGGTGGGATGCCAGTCTAAAACCGAATACAGAACGGGCCAACTTAGAGGCACCAGTTCTCCAAAATTTGAAATCTATAGGATGTACGTGGAGAAGTCGCACATATACAATGGATTAACAAGACCAGAACAGCAGAACTAAACATGGACAGGGTGCCAGTCAACTGGAGGGCACGTACCCGCTGCCTGTTGTACTGTTTCAGTTTGAACCCAACACACACACACACGGGCGCGCGCTCTCAAGTGCTTTGAGAAAACTCCTGCAGACATTGTAGAAGCTGCTGGGCTGGCACTGAATGCCAGTCTCCTGGAGCTGTGAGTCAACACTGTGCCACTGTGATGGACTTGGGTTTCATTATACTGATGGTATTATCTGGTGGGTGACCAACCCCCCCCCCCCCGCCATGTCTAAATAATGGAAGGAGAGACAACTGAGTGGAAGAGAAGCCATGAGCTCAAGCTGTGCAAAATGCACACACAGCAATACGGGAATAACAGAAGTAATATGAATGATTATTTGTTTAGTTTAATGAAAGCGTTCCCGTCTGTTCTGTGGGTGTCAATCTTCATTCCCACAAAATGAACACGGCTTGTAATCGTTTTCAAAAAAAAAAACAAAACATCTGAACGTGGAAAAGATACAGAAGGAGCCAAGAGAGGGGCAGCCTGCCCTGTGACTCATCGCAATAAAGATCTGCGCCTTCAGCAAACACGCTGACTTGTGGGGTGGGACGAGGTGATGGGGGGGAGGGAGGCGTCAAATTCAGACAGAGTTTGCCTTCCTGAAAGCACCTAACAGGCTGGGTCATAAAGAAAATGTCTGAAAGGCATTTGAATCATCTGGGACCAGACAAGACAATAGTTCAGGATGTGTCACTGATGGGGCAGTTTGGGTTGGTTTTTCACCTTGATGTTTTGGTTGCTCCCAATAACCCATAACTAGCATTTATCTTGCATAACAAAAGATGACAAGCAGAGTGTTTAGACAAGTGAAGTAGTCGGCTCTATAAACGAGCAGGAGAAGCACGGCTGAGCAAATCTCTGTCATGTCACGTGGTGTGAAGATACTTACATAGGAATAAAATAAAACACTCGCCTGATCTCTGCAAGGCACCCTTTTGCAGTATTACAAATACCATTGACTTGGACGGAATGATACTGGGCTCACCTTCACACCTGGCAGATGTACAAGACACGCCAGTCTGGTACTGTAGATACCTGGCATGGTGGGCATCAAATGGAGATCTACAGCTCTAGGACTGCTAACAAAAATTCAATACAGGGCCCTCCATAAATATTTGGGACAAGGACCCATTTTTCTTTGACTTGTCCCTCTGCTCCACAAATCAAGAGCACATTGCAGACTTTCATTTAAGGGGATTTGCAGACATTTGGGCCACACCAACGTACAAATGAAAATGTCAATATATATTCTAAATATATCATATAATAGGTCATTGAAATATCTGTATACTCTAAGCATATTGTATAATATCAATGAAATCTATATACAGGGTAAGTCAAAATTATGTTAACACTAATGGTACTGCTATGTATATACTTACAGTATATACAATTTATGTGCCACTTGTGTTAAACATGATGGCGAACAGATTGAGACATTCCTGTAAATCATCTTGCACATATGAAGTATGTTTTGTGAATAAATTGTTTCTACCATTCAAATGTCAACATATTTTTGACTCACCCCGTATGTGTGTGTATGTATATATATATATATATATATATATATATATATATAATATATGAGGGACGTTCAAAAAGCTTCTGCATTTTTATATTTTTGTTGCAAAGAGTGAAGGCGGGAAGAATAGTAACTGGTGTGTCTGAGAGTGTCATGTGACTGGGAAACATTGCATCGCAAAGGAAGGTGACTATGTAGAAAAGTGATGTTATTTGTTTTTGAAATTATTAATAAATAGAGTTTAAAAAGTTGTGAGGAACCCTTAAGACCTCTTAAGAGTCTAAAAAGTGCAGAAACTTTTTGGACGTCCGTCATATATATATATATATATATATATTTATATTTACACGTCATATACACACACACACACACACACACTAGCTGTGTAAGCCCGTGCTGTAAAAAGCCCGGGGTCCTAGAAACTATTGAAATCATCAGAAAACAAATTGAAATGTAGAGAAATCAGGTAATTGAAAGGAACTACTCTGGGCATCTCTCTCCTCTGTGGTTTCGTTTTGCCGATGTGCTCGCCTCACTTTTGTCTCCTCAGAGGCAGAGCCCTTACCCCAACTCCACCTCTCACTTCCGGACAGACAGACATATACACTTCCACGTGTAGGCATTTATATATAAGATACTGTATATACATATATGATATTTTTCATTGGTTTCATACAATTTACTTAGAGTATACAGATCTTTCAATGACTTATGATATATTTAGAATATACACATATACATTGTCATTTGTACGTTGGTGTGACCCAGATGTATTCAAATCCCCTTAAATGAAGTCTGCAATGTGCACTTTAATCACAGCAGGATTGTTTGATTTGTGGAGCAGACGGGTAAGTCAAAGAAAAATGGGTCCCAAATATTGTGGAGGGCCCTGTACTGAATTTTTGTTAGATTTTGTTACTCTAAATATATTGTAAAATATAGATCGTAACTAACAGTACGTTTAAAAATAAATTGTAATATATTTTTAAATGTTTCTTACAGTAAATTATTTGTAGTATTTTTGAAATACAGTATATTGAGAAATATATTTTTATGTTTTTGGGAAATGTATTGCAATATACAAAACCAGTCATAATTTAAAAATTTTATAATACATTTCACTATGCACAAGAAATTGGTTTGTGTGTATTATGGACATGTTTGGTAACATGTTAAGATAGAATTTTTGTTGATAGCAGTGTATTTATTTAAAATATATTTTACATGTATTTCATTTTTGTAAGGGACCACAATAGTACAAAAATGTTAAAGAAGGTAAGTAGTGATAGATAAAGTAACATGAAAGATTTATGGAGCTCACACACGGCCCCCAAGTAAAAGTCCAAAATAAAAAGAATAAACCGCAGAACCTAAAAACTGAGCAGAGCATTGAAGGAGCGCAGACCGACACAACGTCAGGCAGCGACAGTACAAACCCATCGAAGGGCAACTTGTAGATGAAGGACGGCAATTAAAAAGCCAGCACGACCAGGTGGATCTACAGTTTGAGTCTGAACGACAAGACAGATGGAGCCTCACGGGAGACGTAGGAAGAGAATTCCGGAGAGCAGGAGTTGAATGACTGTTTGGCAAGAGTTGTGTAGCAGTAAGGAGGCCAGAAGCAGAAGATCCCAACTGCATGACACATTTATGTGGGCACAGATAACGGTGGATATTCTGGTGTGTTGGCTTTGGGGGTTGGCAGCAGAGTGTTGAAGAGGATCCAGCGTTTGACAGGAAGCTGGGGGTCACAGCATTCTGTTCAGGTCAAGATGTGCACAGTCTTGAGATAGATAGATAGATAGATAGATAGATAGATAGATAGATAGATAGATAGATAGATAGATAGATAGATAGATAGATAGATACTTTATTAATCCCAAGGGGAAATTCACAAAGCACTGGAATGATCAGGATTCTTGATTCAAGTTGCCCTAAGAAAGGCAATAATGATAGGTTAAGGGAACCCAATTAAACTAATACACCAAATATTGCATATTTTATGTGTTTTCGAAGGTAAAGGACAATGAGCTTTGCAATGGGTGTCTCTGGTATCAGGCATCTCATTCAATAATGAGGCACAAAAGACTTTGGGGAGACTTGAGCAAAAAAGAAGAACAAATAGTGTTCACTCTGCCAAAGAGCTTAGAAGGTGAATCATGTTTTGATCAGCAGGGTGGAACTTCTCCCCCATGTCCATGTCGGTTTCCTTCCTGGTGATCCGAATTCCTCCCACAGTCTAAAGACATGCAGGATAGGTGGACTGGCGATGCTTATTTGGTCCGTGTGTGTGTTCACCCTGTGATGGACTGGCACCCCATCCAGGGATTATTTCCACCTTGCATCCCATGCTTGCTTGGACAGTCCCCTGCGACCCTGCTCAGAATAAATTGGGTTTGAACGATGGATGGATGGTCTAAAAGAACCATTGGTAATGTTCCGTTAGTAATGGTGGTGTTAAATGGCTAATATGTTGGGAGGCCGAGGAGGGCCCAAAAGAAATAGTAAAATAAACACTCAAATATTTACAAATTTAAAATATTTACAAATAGTAAATACAGAACAAGACTGTAGGCTTATAAAACCTAGCAACATAGTCGATAACTAAACCCTACCTCCGTACTACTGACAGATTCCAGGAGAAATATAAATATATATACAAAGTCAAATACCACTGAGTTACTCATCACGAAATCTCCCAAACCGTGAGGACTTGGGACTTGAAATTTGGTATGTAGGTTACCTTTGGCCCATAGGTGCTCGCTAAGAAACGGTTTTAAAAATTTCATGGTCCAATTGTGAAATTTCTTACAGTTTTTTTTAGACCCGTTTGTATGTCTGTCCACTTTTCACGAGAGAACTACTTAACGGATTTAGATCGTGTTTATTTCTATAATTTGCTTGAACGTTCCGGTTGATTTTGTGACTTTTTCACCGTGCTAAGTATCATAGTTCACTTGTGGTACTGATTTTTTAGTGCGAACCCGAGAGAAAGATTCATCGGGCTGCGGGGGGTGGGAGTGGGGGGGAGACATGGGCCCTCCTCACTCACGCATCTGCCTCGGGGTGTAACCTTACCTCCGCTTAGCTAGCGAACGAGAGAACTGCTTAACAGATTTAGATTTTTTTTTTCTAGAATTTGCTTGAACATTCCGGTTGATTTTGCGACTTCTTTCATTGCAGTAAGAATCCTAGTTCGCTTGCTGGTGCGACATGTTCACGCTAAGCCGAGACAGAAGCTGCGGGCCGAGGGGAGGGGGAAGAGTGACGTCAGGAGTAGAGAGCTGGGCGGGACCCTCCTCACTGTCCTGTTTCAGTAATACGCCGACAAAGTCGCGGGGGATGGCTAATGTAATATATTACCTAAGATTAGGATCAGTGGTAGCCCAAGATAGACAATCAGGTAACTCATAGAGTTTAGCATGGATGGAACAATTGAAAGAAGGTGTCAGTAGTTCTGTGTGATTGAAGGTTAAAGTTAGATTTGTAAGACAGTGGAAATACCAGTAATGACGCATGGAGCTGAGACGTGGGCAGTAAAGGGAGTGCAGGAGAAGAAATTGGAGGTGGCAGAAATGCGAAGGTTAAGATAAATGTGAGGAGTTACAAAAAAGGACAAAATAAGAAATGAGGCAATCAGTGGGAGAGAAATCTAAGAAAGCCCAGGAAAGGAGGCCGAAGTGGAGAGGAGGAGAGACAAGGAATATGTGGGCAAAAGAGTGATGGGAGTGGAGGTCCAGGGGGAGAGAAAGTGAGGGAGGCCAAAGCAGAGATGGATGGATAAAGAAAAAGAGGGCTTGACTGAGGAGGAGAAGGTGCAGAGCTGAGCCGAGCTGATGGAGAAGATTGATCAAGCACATCATCCTCACACAGAAGTGGAAAAGATTCAGGGGAGATATCAATACACATATCATATATAAATACATATATTTTGTAAACTCTACTGTGATCAAGCTGGTAAATGAATCCAGATTTTTGGACATCTTAAGACACAATTAATATCCAGCATATCTCCCATGTTGGTCTTATATATAAAAGAGTGTTTATCTCAGGGTGGCGCAGTGGTAGCCTCGCAGTTAGGAGACCTGGGTTCGCTTCATGGGTCCTCCCTGCGTGGAGTTTGCATGTTCTCCCCGTGTCTACGTGGGTTTCCTCCCACAGTCCAAAGACATGCAGGCCAGGTGCAATGGTGATCCTAAATTGTCCTTGGTGTGTGATTGGTGTGTGGGTATGTGTGCCCTGCCCAGGATTTTTTCGTGCCTTGCACCCTGTGCTGGCTGGGATTGGCTCCAGCAGACCCCCGTGACCCCGTGTTAGGTTATAGCGGGTTGGACGACGACTGGCTGACTGTTTATCTCATAATTGCAAAGTGCTTATCTCATCATAACTAAATATGAGAATCGGATGTACACTCCTCAACACCGACGTCCTATCTCGAGATGTTTTGTCATTAACAACTGGATGTTTGTCCCCTTTTCTCCTGGTAAGCGCTGCCTCCTTTTTTTTTTCTTTTCCCAGTCCAATGACAATTTACACAAACGCTTCTCTTCTACATTTCCTCACAGGTTGATGAACACTGAATCTGCACTGGACTTGAACCCCTGGTCTCTGGTTTCCCACCTCCGCTACCAAGCACACTGCCAGCTACAGCAAACAAATGTCTGCTAGTCCTCGCAGCTGAGAGGCCATTGCCCAAAGAAAGGCGTACGATGCCCTTCCCGATCTGCCGCCATCCTGAGGATCCTTACTGCACAGGCCAGAGGTATTCTGACAGTTGAATTATTTATTCATTTTTTGGCAGATATCTGTATGCACAGTCAATCCAAAATGCAGTGACCTGATGTGGATAAAAGCATCTAAAGACAGAGAAGAGAAGAAAACGCAGGTGAAAGGAGGCCACGGAGCCCAAACGCTGGCATGTCAAGTGCCACTCCATGGCCTCTCGTCATCGTCGTCGCACACTAAACTAAATTTTGATTTTACACGAACGCTTGTTGTTTTTCATTTTTGCCTCTGTGCAGTTCCTTTACCACAGGCTACATTTTGGGTGCAGTTAAAAGACACGCCATGATAAACAAGCTTTTGTGCTGCACAAGAAACGAAGTAACACTGAGCGCCCCGTCAACGCGTCTTGAATTTCATGAGCTGCAGGTGTGCGCCAGTTGGCCACATACAGAAGAGGGGTGGGGAAATGTTGTATTAAATAGCCCTATTATGGTTTCCTTCCTTCGAGTTGGTTCAACAGAGGTCACTTTATGTGCAGTGAGCAGCCTATATGATCATTAAACAAGCTGGCAGCTGCGGGTAAAAAGAAAGAAAAAAAGAAGTGCTGTTACGCTCATTGTTATTGTTGAAGCGTTCATCTGAAACAGGCCTTTTTTTTATCTGATTCACACTATGAAATATAAAAGAACTCATAATTAATAAAACAAATAAATCAATACATTTAAAATTATGCAAGCTTTAAGCATTAAAATTTCCAAGGTCGTATACATTTTGCAAGGGAAGGCAAACACGGTGGTGCAGTTGGGTAGCGCTGCTGCCTCGCAGTATGGAGCCCTGGGTTCGCTTCCCGGGTCCTCCCTGCATGGAGTTTGTGTGTTATGTTCTCCCTGTGTTTCCTCCCACGGTCCAAAGACATGCAAGTTAGGTGTATTGGCGATCCTAAATTGTCCCTAGTGTGTGCTTGGTGTGTACCCTGCGGTGGGCTGGCACCCTGCCCGGGGTTTGGTTCCTGCCTTGCGCCCTGTGTTGGCTGGGATTGGCACCAGCAGACCCCCGTGACCCTGTAGTTAGGATATAGCGGGTTGGACAATGGATGGATGGATGATCAGGGCAGCACGGTGGCGCAGTGGGTAGCGCTGCTGCCTCACAGTATGGAGACCCGAGTTCACTTCCCGGGTCCTCCCTCTGTGGAGTTTGCATGTTCTCCCCGTGTCTGCGTGGGTTTCCTCCCACAGTCCAAAGACATGCAGGTTAGGTGCATTGGCGATCCTAAATTGTCCCTAGTTTGTGTGCTTGGTGTGTGTGTGTGCCCTGCGGTGAGCTGGCGCCCTGCCCGGGATTTGTTCCTGCCTTGTGCCCTGTGCTGGCTGGGATTGGCTCCAGCAGACCCCCGTGACCCTGTGTTAGGATATAGCGGGTTAGAAAACGACACACAAATCCGGAGTGACACTTAGATTGTACTGACTGTCTGCAGCTCACCCGCCACTCATCGACTCGGCTCGCCTCTCAGTCTCTGGGTGTGAACTGTGCTGGTGGTGGGAATCCATGCTAAGCCCCCCCCTCTCACGAAGTGTGCACTTTGTTCCACGGCCCTCGCTATCTTGACTGGTCTGTGAACGGTGGCGTTTATGAATGTTGCTATCAAATTGAAAATTGTACCACGCGGTACAAAAATGTTGGCTTCTGTTGTGGTTCAGGCCGGATTATTAAATCAAAAATCACGAGTGGTCTCCCCTCGACTTTCTCGTATACTCAGATATGGGGATGGATATTTGAGGAGTAAACCGCAAGACAAGGATTAGATTTTTACCAGCTGTTTTTAATTTTTTTTTTTTTAATACGTAACAGAAATCGACAGCTTCTATTGCTCATTATCTGCTTAATGATACGTTAGCTGAGCAAAAGAAATGAAGAGAGGAGAAGACAAGAAGGCCTCCTTCACGGATAGTCAGCGGTTACACTCTCGAGTAGGTCCGCTTCTGTGAAGCATCTCGACAACGTGCCCCAGGTGTATGGGGTGGATGAACTTATAAAGATGGTATTGTTATTGAATACAAATTATTTATAGCAGGGGTCGGCAACCTTTCAGCGGAGTCGTGCCGACATATGTTACAACATTATTCCACACTCGGACATAATTCTACCAAGTCTGTTATATATAGTATTAAAATTGGTCCGGTTATAATGGCCTTCAAAAGTATATTATAATCGGATCTTATATTATTGGTCATTCAATATTTTAAAATATGTGAAAAGAATGCTTTGTCAAATATTCATTTTCAACACATTTATTAAAAATTGTATTACAAATTATAAATGACCAGTAACGGTGCGCTGCGCGATAACGTGCCGTGAGTACACTTGACTTTCTTTCTCTGTACGTTTATCATTCGTTTGCTCAGAGGTTGATGCCCTTGCTGTTTCCTGAGCAGCTCTTCGTGTCTCCATCCCAGCGGCCCGCTGCTTCTCTTCTTCCGTCGACATCTTTTCATGTTAAAACTGATTAAGTGAGTGTTTGTGTTGCAATTACTTGTTACGTTTTCTTTAATTTTTCACTTAAGCTGGCACTTACGTCTTCAATCTGCCTCAAGAATGATTTAAGATATGAAGAGGTAGGGGAAGTGACGGCGAAGGTGGTAGGGATGAAAACGGCGCCCGTATGCATGCGCCGCACAGCCTCCCTACTGCACAGAGTTGATTCTACAATAAAATAAAAATAAAAAGAGGAATAACCTTTGAGGTCAATCATCACCCCAAAAGCAGATAGTAGACGTCACGTAGTATACGCGTACCAAATTTCAGGTCAATCGGTGAAATGGTTTTCAACCTACGGGTGATTTAAAATCCTGGACAGACAAACGGACAGCCACGGTAGCGTATTATATAAGATGATATTATGTACATTAAAGAACCATCAACAGCAAATCAAATTATTAATATACTGAACAATTATTATAAAAGTAAAGTTGAATAAATTGGACTTTGCAGCTACACGAATAAAAGGTAAAGTACCATTTCCTGTTGGTGGAAATACCTCAAAAGTTGATAAAAATCTACGTTTTGTACCAAATATTTGTACGCAAAATTAGGTTGACCTCCGTGAAAGCGTCCTCAGGTTATCGTGTTTACACACACGCGGACATAATCCCAAAAATGGTCTTTTCGGACTCAGGGAGGTCTAAAATGTTGTCGGTCAGTCAGTCATTGTCCAACCTGCTATAACCTAACACGGGGTCACAGGGGTCTGCTGGAGCCAATCCCAGCCAACACAGGGCACAAGGCAGGAACAAACCCCGGGCAGGGCGCCAGCCCACCGCAGGGCACACACACACACACCCACTAGGGACAATTTAGGATCGCCAATGCACCTAACCTGCATGTCTTTGGACTGTGGGAGGAAACCCACGCAGACACGGAGAGAACATGCAAACTCTTTTCACCAAATCATTAAGACGCCACACCTGTTTAAATGTTTTTTAGAATTGCCAATCTACTAAATAATGTTCACTCAGCCTCTTGGTTGTTTTTAAGAAAAGTAAATATAAGAAAAAGATGAGTAGCTTTGGAACAATATCCTTTTCAGGTAGGCCATATGCATTTTACAACTGCATGTGTGTGGTTACGAGTACATATGCATCTCTCTCAGACAGACGTCTCGAGTTCCATATTTTCATTTTCTAAATTTATTTTACAGTTACGTCAATGATATAAAAATGTAACCTGTCTTGAAAACAGTCGTAAAGATTCCATCCATCCATCCATCCATCCAACCATTATCCAACCCACCATATCCTAACTACAGGGTCATGGGGGTCTGCTGGAGCCAATCCCAGCCAACACAGGGCACAAGGCAGGAAACAAACCCTGGGCAGGGCGCCACACTCACACACCAACCACAGCTACCCACTGAGCCACCTAAAACGTTGAGATTCATCAAAATCTCGACATCGAATTTTTGGACGATTGCGAGAAAGTAAAAAGAAAGCCTACCAAGACAGCGCAGGGGGTCACACCTCCAAAGTGTACTTCTCAGAGAGGGTCTTGCAGACACATTCAACAGTGATGACTCCACTCACAGTATCTTTTTGCAGCAACCAATTTAAAGATGTCCTGCACTATTTTGAAGCCATCATGTTGCTGGCCTTGACATTCCTTTATCAGGTCACATCTGTCTGATGATTCGATTATTATTAATCATTCAGGATGACTGATGAAGTGTTCACATTGAGACGACTCGTAGAGAAGCATCGAGAAAAACAGAAAGGTCTGCATATTTGGAGAAGGCTTATGATAGCCTGCCATGTCCAGAGGTCTGGAGGTGCATTAGAGTGAAAGGAGGACCAGAGAAGTGTGGGAGGATTGCAGTGTCCAGGAGATGTATGAGGGAGTGAGGACTCGGGTTCAAAGCAGTGTTGGGGTAACAGACAAGACCCCAGTAAGAGGAGGTCTGCACCAGGGGTCTTCTGGAAGTCCTGACCTCTTTGATCTGACCATGGTTGTGTCGAGTCCTGGGATTAGAAGCATTTTGCTGACGACATTGTGTTGTTTAGTACCAGAAAAGAAGAGAAAGTGGAGAGTAAGTTGGAAGAATAGAGAAGGGCTTTGGAAGAGAGAGGAGTGAAGATAAATAAGAAGAAGATCTGAGGTTTAATGATAATCAGGATTCAGAAGTTAGCCTGCCGGGAAAGCTACTGAAAAGGGTGGAGAGGTTTAATCATCTAGGATCATCTAGGATCGGTGGTAGCCCAAGAGAGAAAATGAGGTGACCCCTAGAGCGTACTGTGGATAGAACAATTGGAGGAAGGTGTCTGGAGTTCTGTGTGATTGAAGGTTAAAGGTCAGATTGGTAAAATGGTGGGAAGACCAGCAGTGACACATGGAGCTGAGATGTGGGCAGTAAAGGGGGAGCAGGAGAAGAAGTTACACGTGTCTGGTTTGAGAAAGTTGAGATGGATGTGTGGGGTTACCAAAGAGGACAAAATGAGACAATCAGAGGTTCAACGAAAGTAGGAGAGAATTCTAAGAAAGTTCTGGAAAGGAGGCTGAAGTGGTGTGGACCTGTGATGAGGAGAGACCAGGAATATGTGGACAAAAGAGTGATGGAAGTGGAAGTCCGGGGGGAAGAGAAAGTGAGGGAGGCCAAAGCAGAGATGGGTGGGTAAAGAAAAAGAGGCCTTGAGTGAGGAGGAGAAGGTGCAGAGCCGAGCTGATGGAGAAGCCTGGTCAAACACATCAACCCTACCTAGAAATAGGAAAAGAAGAAGATGAATCATTCAGGAGCGATATCAACACACAGCCATAGTCATTTGTTTCATGTGCAAAATTCATTTGAACAGTAAGGTAAAAAACAAAAAAGTCACATGAAAGTGCCGCCGTTACCACACCGTCCATTAAGCATTTAATGAAGCCAGCCTGCCTTTGTGTAGACAGCGAGTGGATTAAGTTACAGACACGTCTGATCTGTCATCTTACCTGAACTTCAGCAAAAAGCACCAGGGCTCAGAAGACACACTTTCATTCTTAAACGACGGCAACTGTTCTGTTCTCGTTCATTCATCCATCCATCCTGTTACAGTCTGTCTGTCTGTGTACCTGGGGTCCGTCTGGTAGCTGTGTCTTTGTTATATGTTGTATGGCATGGGATTCGTAAAAGCAGTGCTAATGTTTGTAATGTGCCATCTGTTGGAAAGAAAAGTGCAATGTACTTTCTGTAAGAGCCATTTGCTAGTTATTTAAGTTCTATTAAATGTTTGCCTGTATATTAGTATGGCGGAGTGGATTTGCTCTGGCAATCGGAAGGTTGCCGGTTCGAATCCCATAAACGCCAAAAGTAACTCCACTTCATTGGGCCCTTGACCAAGGCCCTTAACCTGCAATTGCTCCATCCTGGGTATGACATTAATGTCGGCCCTCCAACCTGCAGGGAAAAACCTGGGGCTTAGTGGCAGAATTCGCACTCCAGCCACCATTAAAAACCTCACACTGGTTCCACTCCATCTGAACTCGTGTGGTGCTGAGGTGTCACCTGTTGCATGGCTGCACTCGGGTCCTAATCTGGGTTCGTCATGTGGTGGGTGCGGCAATGCACTGTATCAG
Organism: Erpetoichthys calabaricus; assembly: GCF_900747795.2. Lineage (NCBI taxonomy): Eukaryota > Metazoa > Chordata > Cladistia > Polypteriformes > Polypteridae > Erpetoichthys > Erpetoichthys calabaricus. The sequence goes on along the minus strand of NC_041410.2, from coordinate 13,125,999 downwards.
CGCCTGCTCCTGTCCTCTCTCGCTCTCTGTGTATTAGTGCATTAGTTCTTATAACCCCACAAGCTGAATTGAATCGGTCTATTCTAACGATTTCTGGTCTCTCGGATTATAGATTTGTGTCAGTTAGGGCCGTGAGTAAGGCATGGAGGGCACACGGCTTTCAACCGCGCCTTAACGTGCCCCATAGTATGTAAGGCAACGTGTTTTAATGAACGTGCAGTGCTGTACGTTTATAGAGCGTATTGAAGGTGTGAAGTAAATCATCTTTAAGTATAGAAACAAGTGAGGCTTGACAAGAAAAGCTAAGTTTAGAGAAGAGACATTTTTTTCAATTTTTTGCCTTTTATTCTACGTGCGTAACAACCTTTTTCTTTATTCTTGTATGGACTGTTTGCTTTGAATTTTCACTAAATCTTCTAATACAAACTTTTGGACTGAGAGATTTCTTTCGGCACGCAATTCCTGCCCAAACATCCAGCCACGCAGATCACCTACACCCAGCTCCTCCCCACTCTGCAGACTTTTGGGTTTCGTAAAAGCAGCGTTAACGTTTGTAATCTGCAAATGCAAATGCTGAATATGCCGACGTCTACGTTGATTACTTACATTTCAAAGGATGAGTGTCTGTAGATTTGTGTGTCCATTCAGTTGTTGTGTCTCTGTTATGTGCCATTTGGTATTGGAGTTGTAAAAGAACTGCTAATGTTTGTGACACACCATCTGCTGAAACGGAAAATGCAACACATTTTTATTACTCAACAGCATTCAGCTCATCCTCAGACATCTGGCTGCGTACATCACCAACATCTAACTTCTCCTCGTTCTGCAGGCGGCAGGAGGGACAATCGCACTTGGTATGGGATTCCTAAAAGCCCTGCCAGTGTTTGTGACGTTGGATTGGATTTTATTTCTACATGCATTACAAAATACATTAGTGCACTGGAAATGTTAACACTGAATACGTCTGAGAGAGAGCAACTGCCCGATGGACAGAAATCCACTTAATAATGGGACAAGTGTTCGTGTATGTGAATGTGTTTGTCCATCCGACTGCTAGGGTTAGGAAGAAAAATTTAGAAATAGGCAAAATATGGTCAAAAACAAATCAAAAATGATCATAAAAATACCACATAAGGGTCCAAAAATAAGGAAATTGGTCTTATCCGCCTATTTTGCTGTTAATGGCAGCGTGATGGCCGTTCTTCTCTTGCACCCGTTCGGTTTCTGGCTGTAATGCTAATGACTGACAGCTTCACATGGTGGGCAATGAAATGAGTGAAAATAACAATAAATCGATGCACACGTCGGGACCCCAAAGCCCCAACATGACTAGGCTTAGAGTCCCTAAACCCGGGGTAGCGACCTCCACCTCTGCATAACACCCTTCGGCTATAAGAGCGGTCAGTTCGACGAGCAACACCAGGAGGAAGTGGCGAAAACAGGCGTCTCTATCCAAAAAGTGAAAGACCCCCCCCAAACCAGGGAAAGACATTGTTTTGGGGGAATATTATTATACCAAAGCAAATGGATAAGCCATGTATCCAATTAAAAGAAACACAAAGTCCACGTTGACTACGGAGATTTCAAGCCAGCGCAGCATAAGAAGCCTAAACGCCCGGCGGGCCGAATTCCCTCCTTTCATTTTCTTTTTTGACTTCAGCCATTGTGTAGCCCCGATGGCCGTGCTGTCCTGTAAATGTGGCCGACGACAGGCCCTCCTCTACCTGAAGAATTACTCCTTTTGTCTTAATAGTCTCAAGTATTTAAAGTGTTGCCTTATCATGGCAAAGCCACAACACAATTAGCTGTGTTTTTAATGGCCGTGGAGCCAGTAATCCTGATCGAAAGTGACTCCTGAAAGTCTGCTTGGGAAAAGCAGCTAAAATCCCTCCAGTCCACTTAAGTCTTTAGCTCCCCGCTAGGCAATCTGCTCAGTTTTCAGTAGCACTTTTTTTTTCTGTTGTTGTTGTTGTTTTTAATCCATCACTACAGTCAAATAAAGATAACACTTTTAAAGTACAGTTGGGCTTCATAGCAAACAGCAGCGCCTGCCCGGCGAGGCACATCCCAAACGCGCAGCAGCGCTTCGGCATGCGAGACGCGGCACGTTTGTGCCTCCAAGCAAAGTCAGGAATGAGGGCACTTAAGGAGGCTCCTTCAGAAGTTCTCTTTGTAAATGCCTTGTTAAGATCACAAATTATCAGAATAATTCAATTTGCACCTAATGTCTTGGTCACGGTGCCAGGTAAAGCGAAATTCAGCGCTGTTAGCGAGCTGATAAAAATCGCACATTTGTTTTATAAGTAAACAACGTGCTGGAAGCGGACTTAGTTTACATAAAAGACGTCGAGTGGTGCAGAAAGAAAGAAAGAAAGAAAGAAAGAAAGAAAGAAAGAGAGAGAGAGAGAGAGAGAGAGAGAGAGAGAGAGAGAGAGAGAGAGAGAGAGAGAGAGAAAGAAAGAAAGAAAGAATGAAAGAAAGAGAGAGAGAGAGAGAGAGAGAGAGAGAGAGAGAGAGAAAGAAAGAAAGAAAGAAAGAAAGAAAGAAAGAAAGAAAGAAAGAAAGAAAGAAAACAAAAAACAGAGACCTGAGCAAGTGTCACTATCTGAAGGAAGCATAAAGCCACATACGCTAAAGTGCTGGGACGCCTGCCTTTACAACAACAACATTTATTTCTAGAGCACATTTTCATACAAGTGATGGAGCTCAAAGTGCTTTACAGGATGAAGAAAGAGAACAAAGACAAAATAAATAAGAAAATAAAATTAGGCAATACTAATTAACACAGAATAAAAGTAAGGTCCGATGGCCAGGGAAGACAGAACACACATGAACTTTAATGACGTCCCATTCTTAACACGTAGGCTTTAATATGGAGTCGGCCCACCCTTTGCAGCTCTAACAGCTCTTCTGGGAAGGCTTTCCACGAGGTGTCAGAGTGCGTTTATGGGAATTTGTGACCAGGAGAGCATTGGTGAGGTCAGACAGTGATGTTGGACGTGAAGGCCACAGTCTCCGCTCCAATTCATCCCAGCGTTGTTGGTTCTGTCGGGTTGAGGTCAGGGCTGTCTCTGTGCAGGCCACTCAAGTTCCTCGCTCCTCCATTTCTTTACAGACCTTGCTTTGTGCTCTGTTGTGTGCCCAGTCATGTTGCCATCCACCAAATTGTCGCCACAAAGTTGGCAGCATGAAATTATCCAAAATGGCTTTGTATGCTGAAGCATTGGAGTTTGCATGTTCTCCCCGTGTCTGCGTGGGTTTCCTCCCACAGTCCAAAGACGTGTAAGTTAGGTGCATTGGCGATCCTAAATTGACCCTAATGTGTGCTTGGTCTGTGTGTGTGTGTGCCCTGCCCGGGGTTTGTTTCCTGCCTTGTGCCCTGTGTTGGCTGGATTGGCTCCAGCAGACCCCCGTGACCCTGTGTTAGGATATAGCGGGTTGGAAAATGGATGGATGGATGCTGAAGCATTAAGAGTTCCTTTCACTGGAACTAAGGGGGCCAAGCCCAACCCCACACCCTAATCCCCCCTCCACCAAACTTTACACTTGGCACAATGCAGTCAGGCGAGTCCCGTTCTCCTGGCCTGTCTCATCCATCGGATTGCATGATTCGTCACTCCAGAGGACTTGTCTGCACTGCTCTCGAGTCCAGTGGCGGTGGGCTTTACACCCCTGCATCCGACGCTGAGTGATGTCAGGATTGGCTGCAGCTGCTCGGCCATGGTGACCCATTCCATGAAGCTCTCTCTCTCTACGCTGCACTGTTCTTGAGCTTTTGGAGGTCTGTAGCTATCGACTCTGCAGAAGGTTGGTGACTTCTGCCCGCTGTGCACCTCAGCATGTGCTGACCCCGCTCTGTGATTTGACATGGCCCACCACTTGGTGGCTGAGTTGCTGTTGTTCCCAGTGTCTTCCACTTTGTTACAATACCACTGACAGTTGACCCTGGAATATTTCATAGCGGGGACGTTTCACAAATGGATTTACTGCACAGGTGGCATCCTATCACGGTACCAGGCTTGAGTTCACGGAGAGCAACCCACTCTGTCACAAATGTTTGTAGCAGCCAGCCGTCTGCATGCCGAGGTGTGGCATGGAAGTGATTGAACACCTAAATTCAATGATTGTTAGGGTCCCAATACTTTTGTCAATATAGTGTTGCTCTAGGAGCAAATGGAGATGGGATGGAAAACAGAAACCAGATGTGCCACTGAGAGGTAAGGAGCTGTAAGTTTTTAAAAAATAGCAATTCTGATTTGTAAAAAAATAAAGCAAAGAGTGGGGCCTGCCCGGGTAGCACTGCGTGTAAAGCGGCAAGGATAGAAAATGACGGAGGCTTCATCCAAGGAGACTTAGCAGCATCTGAGACACCACTGGTGACGTTTCTTTGGTTTTTCGAGTTGCAGTACAGGCAGGTGACGTGTCAGCAGTGGGACTGGCAGTCCAAACACGGCACCGCACTGGATACCCGATCTCAAAATGTCGTCTTCTCTTTAGACTCTGCATCAAAGACTGCAGCATAATCCTCAACTACATGAGTTTTTTTTTCTGTGCTCTTCCGTGTTTCATATTTGTAAAATGAATTTAGACAGAGCCGGTCGATCCATTAGGCGACACAGGCAGACACCTAGGGCGCCGCCATTTATGAAGGGGCACACGCTCCAGACACCGAGTGAGACTGTCGTAGAAGGGTGATGATGGGCGCCATTTATGTTTCTGAAGGTGTGTGTGTGCTCTGGACACCGAGGGTGAGGGCTGACAAACTACCATGATAATGAGTGGCCGCTGTTACCCGCACAGGGCACCATTTATGAAAGTAATCGTGTGCATGCTGTGTACACCAAGTGCTGCCCGCTCCTTAAAGTTTGTGGGATTTGCACAAAGGGGTGCTGATTTTGCTATTGAAGGTGCCCAACACACCAGACACCGAGGGGAACACCCTTCCCCAGGTCGTCAAAGTCTAATAATATCAACTACCCGCTGTGGACAACATCTGTCAGCCTCGTCTAGGGCACCAAATGGGCTTCAAAAACAGAAATCCCTAAATTATAGAAGCATTCGGACCCTTCCTCCAGTATTTTATAGAAGCCCCTTTAGCAGCACTTCCAGCTTTGAGTGTTCTTGTTAAATCTCTACAAGCTTTGCACTCCTGGATTTGAATGGCTTATTCCATTCTTCCTGGCAGATCTTCTCAAGGCCCAATGGACTGGATGGGCCGCGCCTATGAACTGCCGTCTATAGATGTCTGCTCAGATGCTCTGTGGGGTCCAGATCTCGGCCACTGACTTGCCCTGGTGCCACTCCAGCTTTGTCTTGGCTGCATGGGTCGTAAGCCATTACCCCACCCAGTCTGAGGTGGTGTGCACTTTCTTTAAAACCTGCATCTCTGTATTTGGTTGCATTCGTCCTTCCCACCATTCTGAGTGGTCTCCCTGCCCCTGTATGGGTCTGTCACCACCTTGCTTCACCGTAGTGATAGCGTTAATTCAATAAAAGGTAAAACACGGCCTGCTAGGATGAAAAGACGATTTCACATATGTGCTCTTCGCTTTTCTTGGTGTAAATCACAAGCAAACTGTTTGCTCTTTAAGCGGAGAAATTTGAAACACAACTCAAACAAGCCCCCCAAACCCAAATTCACACAGCTGTTTTAAACATGTTGTGACTGGCGACAGAATTGCAAGGTACACTCGGAGAAAACAAAAATAATTTCTGAGCCCGCCAGCCAGCCAGCCCCTCTCTCCGAGATTTCCCATTGGCCTTTGTTAATTAAGAATCTCATAATAAAAACAAGCTTCAGCACGTCTCGTCGCCTGACCTGTTGAGACCGGAGAGGAATTTCCAGCTGCTCTTTGGTTTGCTAATATCAATAAAATTTAACGGAGGACAACTGTCCATATGCAGCACTTTTCCACTAAGACGGTGGCCATTTGTCACTTTTAGTGTCATCAGATGTGCTGATATTTGGGCGGAAGGCCATCTGCTGAGACGAGTCGTCGTCAAGCCGGTGCTTTTTGGAGATTATGACTGCTAAGAACTGATCTGACTGGCACAGGAGAGTGCCAGTCTGTCAGTACCAGAGTCGGCGTCCCCTAAAAGCTGGGACTAGCTGAGGCAGGTCACACCAGTGGGCGAGCCTCACCCTGCCTTTGATTTTCAAATTTAACGGTGAAAAGCAGGATACACGTGTAAGTTTGGTGGGCGGACGGGTTGGGTTGGGTGTTTTCGAAAGCTGGGATGACTACGTTTGTGCTGTGCCATTTTTGCTAACGTGTTGTTGGGTGACTCCGTGTTATTAAGCCCTTGAAGGATGTGGGTTCAAAATTCCAAGATGGTGGCCATCCGTTTCATAGGAACTCCTCATATCTGCTCAAGTCTGAACATCACAGTCATGTCATACGGTAGCTAATGCCATCCACCTTATCATCACCAAGGTCCAACGCACCACCTCTCACTATCTGCTTACACGAGACATGTGCATGTAGAATAAAATGTGTGTGTGTCTGTGCACTGGTGGCCTCCGTAACCGTCCAAGTCGTGTCCTTCCGCTGCTGTGCTTTTCGTTTGATGACTTCACCTCTGCTGGAAACGTACCTGGAAATGGAACACCTAAACGCTGGATGTCACAAAAATGTCTGAAGGTCTTTGACCTTCCATGGCAGTTTTGAGAAGATCCAGAAATCACAAAGGGGGGCTCAGTCAGGTGGAATAGGGTGGATGGTCCAATCTGGTGACTTAGCCAGGAAGTCGCAAACATGGAGGGCATCGTGGCTTTGAGGCACAGTCCTGATGGAGGATCCACTTACCCGGCTGCACTTCAGGTCTTTCCCTGCAAACAGAATCTCGTAACCGTTCAGGCGCCTCTACAGAGCACTGCTGGCTCACCGCATGGGCCCCGTTCAGTGAGTTTGTGATGGACCACCTACCATTAGTCTGGGGGGTTTAGCGGGTTGTGCACACCTGCCGGGGCAACCTTAACCTCTTAACCTCCTTAGCGTTGATTTTACTAAAAAAAAAAACGTTTTTTTTGGCATGGAAAATTACATTTTTTTATTAAGTCTCAAAAGTATAATAATGATACAAATAATAATAGTAATGTCCTGCGGTGGGTTGGCACCCTGCCCAGGATTGTTTCCTGCCTTGTGCCCTGTGTTGGCTGGGATTGGCTCCAGCAGACCCCCGTGACCCTGTGTTCGGATTCAGCGGGTTGGAAAATGGATGGATGGATAATAATAGTAATGATGAACACAAAGAATAATATGAAATAAACAATAATAACAGTTAATAATACTACTAATGATGCCAAAACAGAATATATGTTATGCTATATATATATATATATATATATATATATATATATATATATATATAACCCTAATGTTATGCTATATAACATAACCCTAACCCAAATAATAATACTACTAATGATGCCAAAACAGAATATATGTTATGCTATATATATATATATATATATATATATATATATATATATATATAACCCTAATGTTATGCTATATAACATAACCCTAACCCAAATAATAATACTACTAATGATGCCAAAACAGAATATAATATAATATATGTTATGCTATATATATATATATATTTATACAGTATATATATATTTATATATATATAATTACCCTAATGTTATGCTATATAATATAACCCTAACCCTAATAATACTACTAATGATGCCAAAATCTCAAAAGGAGTCCTTTGTGTGGTAAATCTTACAGCAGGGCCATCTTAACGCATGGGCACGGCATGGGCACGCTAGGCAGTTGCCCGCTGGCCCCGTGCTAATCTTTGTACGCTGTGACTTGCTGAGTGGGTGTGTAGGTAGGGGCTCCAGTGCACTGCTTTGTCCGGGGGGCTATAACGCTGTTAAGACGGCCCTGTCCTAAAGCCCAGTGAAAGACACGATCCAACGTCACAGTCGGGACAATAATAGTCGCGTGTTTCTTTTTGGATTTTCTTTCCAGATGTATCACTCTTTGAACTGCACACTGCACAGGTTCGAGTTGGGTTCTGTTTTTTTGTTTTTCTATTGGAAGTACAGTATATCATCAATAAGATGTCTACCAGTAAGACGCTCTGGTTTGATGTGCTGGGTCGACCGCATCTCTTTAGCGGTAGTGTGGACGGCGATGATTTGTTCTACAAGCTGGCATGTAGAGTTTGCATGAGATATCAGTTTCGCCAGCTTTGTGTTTGTATAACACGATGGCAACACAAATGCGCTGTTCCATCAGATGACGCAATATCTTTTTGGAGTAATTCTTTTGTTGCCTCCACATAACGAGATAGAAAGTCCATTCTTGATCCGCACGCTCTCCTATTGTAGGCTCCGTTACCTGCTTGTTGCCTTTTGCCTGTCCGGTGACTGTAGCTGCATTATGTACGGCGCTAAGATGACAAACGTCTTTCTTGTCTTTCCATTTCAGCGCCAGCACTTCACCCTTTTGCTAAGCTACTGGCGCACCTCACTGTCATTTAGCTCTGCCAAAGTCTCCAGGCCTGCTGCGACGGGTGGGATGCACTGTTCCATAGGCGTCAGTCTTTCTTTGCAGCAGGATGTCAAATAGCCCCCGCGAAGTATAAAAATTGTCCCTGGTTACACAGTGACGTGATCCAGCAGCGCAGCTGATGACATAGCAGCACTGCACTGATTGTATCTCAGATCAAACCTTGACCCTTTCCCTGTGTACAGAACCGAACTCCAAATGTATCCCATTTTAAAATCACAAAGCACGTAAAGCTTTATGCCAAATCTTGCTCTTTTGGACGCACGACAATCTGCCCTTATACACCATGAGACTTTCATCGATGCTGACATCGCAGTCCAGAACGTGAACGCTCCGAAGTGGCCTGGTATATCTCCCAAATATTCTTCATTTTGGGTATTCTCATCAAAGTCTTCATTGTTGGTAAAGTGCAGATATTTCATAATTAGTGGAAAGATTCACTCAGAGATTGAATGGCGGCGCTGACAGCACTTTTCCAGCCCGAGTCGCATACGCAAGACACACCTGTACAGTTGCCCGAGTAGCGCTTGTAGCGTGGTGTTCGCAGTCTGAGTAACGCTCGGGTCTAACGCTAAGGAGGCTACCAGGTCCTCATCTGTTCAAAGAGAAAGACAACATTTCATGTGGGGCACTTCGTTTTTCACCTAACTGTACCTTGCACTCTTAGCATGTCAGGAAAGACTGCAGCAGCCCACGACACAGAAAAGACAATGGAAATGGCAGCATTTGTGATCACAAGTATATGAGGACTTCAGATTCACACGCCCAGGCCCCCTAGCAGTTTATGTCACCGAGAGGCACGAGAGAGAGAGATGGGCATCCGCAATGGCAACGGAAGAACACCCCTCTATGCCAGTGTAACGGAGTCATCTTGGAGCAGCCCACTGAGAAAAGGAAGACGTGAAGCGGGCACAGAGTGACAACATAGAGCCGGCTGAGGAGAATATCACATGATGCCACGTAGGACATGTCGACTTTAAACAACCCCTTATATAATAACTGGAACTGAAAAGGAAAATGGCCTCCTGCCGTGCCACTCTGCTGGAGATGTGCACCTGTAAGTAGACTGTGCCCTCACACAGCCCTCTCCATATCCATTCCACTTTTTTATTTTGTTCCTTTAATTGTCTAGAAAACGTTACAACTAATGGCTTTGTGGAGAAGCTCCTTTTTAAACTCCTCATGAAAAGAAATACAAAGTCTTACATTGCCATTTTGTCCTGCGTTTTACTATGTATGTGCGGTTCATTTCACAAAAGTCTCCTCTTTAGCTTTTTCACAAATGTTCTTTTTGATTTTTATTGTTATCAATTCCGAGAGCAGAATGTCCTCCGCAACAATTCCTCGCATGCTGTGCGTGACTTTGTGCCTGCACTCATAAACAAATGGGCCACAGAAGAAGGAAAAGCCAAGGAAACAAAGACAGAAATATTTTTGGTATGAAGAAAATGTGTTGGTGCAAAAGAGTCTGGCACAGCAACCCATGTAGGAGAGCATTTAGATAGCACGCTGGGCCGGACCCTCAGTAGCCCACATAAGGCGGGCATCGCAGAGTGAGCGGGCACAATGCCAGCCTTTGACAGGCAAGAAGGCTTTGTGAATCCATTTGTATTGATTATGTGAGAGTAAAACATGCTACAGCGGGCATGATGTGAAAGGCACTATATAATGTAAAGACTAGGAAGAGAGAAATGGGATAGATATGACAGGCACTATATAATACATAGATGTGAAAGGCACTATATGGTAGATAGATACAGTCATGGCTGAAATTATTGGCACCCCTGGAATTTTCCCAGAAATGCACCATTTCTCCCAGAAATTGTTGCAATTACAAATGTTTTTGTATCCACACGTTTATTTCCTTTATGTGCATTGGAATAACACAAAAAAACAGAGGAAAAAAGCCAAATCTGACATCATGTCACACAGAACTCCAAAAATGGGCCGAGCAAAATTATTGGCACCCTTTCAAAATTGTGGGTAAATGGTTTTATTTCAAGCATATGATGCTCATTTGAACTCACCTGTGGCAAGAAACGGGTGCTGGCAATACAGCAATCACACCTGAAGCCAGTTAAAATGGAGAAAAGTTGACTCCACCTTTCTGTTGTGTGTCTGAGTGTGCCACACTAAGCATGGAGAATAGAGAGAAGAGCAGAGAATTGTCTGAGGACTTGAGAACAAAAATTGTGGATAAATATCAACAATCTCAAGGCTACAAGTCCATCTCCAGAGGTCTTCATGTTCCTTTGTCCACTGTGCGCAACATAATCAAGAAGTTCACAACACATGGCACTGTAGCTAATCTCCCTGGACGTGGACGGAAGAGAAAAATTGATAAAAGACTGCAATGAAGGATAGTCTGAATGGTGGATAAACAACCCCAATCAACTTCAAAACATATTCAAGCTGTTCTACAGACTCAGGGTGCAACAGTGTCAGCTCGAACTATCCGTCAACATCTGAACGAAATGAAACGCTATGGCAGGAGAGCCAGGAGGACCCCACTGCTGACACAGAAACATAAAAAAGACAGACTGGAGTTTGCCAAAATGTATTTGAGGAAGCCAAAATCTTTCTGAGCGAACGTCTTGTGGACAGATGAGACCAAGGTAGAGCTTTTTGGTAAAGCTCATCATTCTACTGTTTACAGAAAACGGAATGAGGCCTACGAAGAAAAGAACACAGTACCTACAGTCAAACATGGTGGAGGTTCTAAGATGTTTTGCTGCCTCTGGCACTGGATGCCTTGACTGTGTGGAAGGCATCATGAAATCTGAAGACTACCAAAAGATATTGGGGCACAATGTAGGGCCCAGTGTCAGAAAGCTGGGTCTGCGTCAGAGGTCATGGGTGTTCCAGCAGGACAATGACCCCAAACATACCTCTAAAAGCACCCAGAAATTGTTGAAGTACAAAGCGCTGGAGAGTTCTGAAGTGGCCAGCAATGAGTCCAGATCTAAATCTGATTGAACACTTATGGAGAGATCTCAAAATTGCTGTTGGGAGAAGGCCCTTCAAATCTGAGGGACCTTGAGCAGTTTGCAAAAGAAGAAGAGTGGTCAGAAATACCAGTTGAGAGGTGTAACAAGCTTGTTGATGGTTATAGGAAGCGCTTGATTTCAGTTATTTTTTCCAAAGGGCGTGCAACCAAATATTAAGTTGAGGGTGCCAATAATTTTGTCCAGCCTGGTTTTGGAGTTCTGTGTGACATGATGTCAGATTTGGCTTTTTTTCCTCTGTTTTTTTGTGTTATTCCAATGCACATAAAGGAAATAAACATGTGGATACCAAAACATTTGTAATTGCAATAATTGTCTGGGAGAAATGGTGCAGTTTCTGGGAAAATTCCAGGGGTGCCGATAATTTTGGCCATGACTGTAGATAGATAGATATGAAAGGCACTATATAATAGATAGGTACAGATGGATGTGAAAGGCACTATGTGATAGATAGGTAGACAGATTGATAAATAGATATGAAAGGCACTATATGGTAGATAGATTGATAGATAGATATGAAAGGCACTATATGGTAGATAGATAGATATGAAAGGCACTATATGATTGATAGATAGATATGAAAGGCACTATATGATAGATATGAAAGGCACTATATGGTAGATAGATAGATAGATAGATAGATAGATAGATAGATAGATATGAAAGGTACTATATGATAGATAGATAGATAGATAGATAGATATGAAAGGCACTATATGGTAGGTAGATAGATAGATATGAAAGGCACTATATGATAGATAGATATGAAAGGCACTATATGATTTGATAGATGTGAATGGCACTATATGATAGATATGAAAGGCACTATATAATAGATGAATGTGAAAGGCACTATATGATAGATATGAAAGGCACTATATGATAGATAGATAGATATGAAAGGCACTATATAATAGATGAATGTGAAAGGCACTATATGATAGATATGAAAGGCACTATATGATAGATAGATATGAAAGGCACTATATAATAGATGAATGTGAAAGGCACTATATGATAGATATGAAAGGCACTATATGATAGATAGATAGATATGAAAGGCACTATATAATAGATGGATGTGAACGGCACTATATGATAGATAACAGGCACTGAGTATCGATAGGCCTTCATATTTTCTTCCTGCTCATTTCACGTTCAGCCGGTGGAGGTGTAATCTCCTATGACGGAGCACACAAACCGAGCAGCCCACGTCTCGTTTTCTCAGCGCTATATTTCATTGCCACATTTGTTCGCTCCTAATCCTCCAGACTTTTTTTTTTTTTTTGCTGTCATCAAATGCAGAGGCGTCTGTGATGTTATGGGAGAGATTCTTGCTGGAGTCATGCGGATTATTACAATGACACGGAATATGATGGCATTCATGAGCAGAGGCAGGCCCTGGCACGTGGGCCAGTTTTCCGATGTCTTCTTACTCCCTTTGTTAGGGGTCTTTGTTTGAGATGTTTGGACCGCATGGTACTTTTTGCTTTTTTAATCTTGTTTTTTTTTGTTTTTACCCCATATATTTTACCTCTGTCTTGTTTTAAGGCACTGCTGTCAAAGTTGCCATTAAAGTGATCAGTAATCTTTGAAAATCTTGTAATCCATGCCTGTCAGTTTCCTGGTGGGCTGCCAGTAAGAATGAACTGAGCAGTCAAGACACCAGATGGACCAGGAGATGAATCTTAATCAGAAAAATGTAGCCAAGGGTCAAAGCTGAAGTGACTGAGGGTTTGTCAGCAGACCCACGGTACTCAAGGAGAAACGGGACCCCGCTTTGTTTCAACACTGCCCACCATACCAAAATCATTATAAAAAGTTTTGAAGTAAATCTGAAATATTAGATGCCATGGAATACACAGCACTGGCTTTTAAGAGTAATGGCTCAGCCTTCCATGGCCACAACTCCTAAACAAAGGTACAAGACAGACATGCAGACACAGGACAGGCAGGAGATAAACACTTGACAGGGCAAGTGGCAGCAATAAAGCCATTCCATAAAAGGCTGGCTGTGGACCACTGCAGACTGGACAAAGTCTCCTCTTCACAGGACAAACTGACACTTGGCTCTGTCACCCTGCACTGTTAAGCTGTTGTGCTGTGAGGCCCCCTGTGATCACGCAGACTGGTGACCCTCAGAAACTCGCCTTCTGATTGGCTTGTGACAGGTTCTGCCAGATCTCATCCTATCAGAGTTTCCAGCTGCCGTTGGACTGTGTAGGACACCACTGGACTCAGCGACACTTTGATTTTTTTTTGCAATTTCTCTAAATGAAAGGCTTGCACTTCTAAGAGTAACAATGCTGTGTCTCATTTCATTTGGTAATTGTCACTGGAATTTACAACTGTCTACAGTGTCATATTGTCCAAGTCGTACTTCAGAGGTGTAGTAACACAGTCTGTTCCGACTCTGTTTTAAGACACACAAAGCGGTTTTTAAGTAATCAACAGCAGTTGGGACACCTGTGCAAATTATTTACTTCAACTTTCAAGGCTTCGTTTACTTGAACTGCTGCAGAACGTCTGTAGGTTGCCACCTATGAGGCCCATTTGTAATATTCTGATATTTCCTTTTTTTCCTGTTTTTGCTAACCCAAACTTTAAAGTTAAACCTCTGGCAGTGTACTGCTTACCTTCTCACCATTTTAGGTCATTGATCGCATTTCACTATTAAAAATGTGTGTGCCTTTAACTTTCAACAGAATTTCTGTTTTACACGTTAAGTAGGTAATTATATGTTATGTTTCTTTTAATTTTTCTTGGTTATCTGCTTGCTTCACAAATTCAGTACCTTCACTCTCACGCCATAGGACTACAGCCAACACAGAGGAAGATTAAAAATCTGCAAAGTAATTTAATTGATTCTTTAGAACCTTTGTAAGTGTGAAGCGTCATATAGTATGAGTAAATGGCTAATAAGCCCGTAGTTTTCTGTTTATTTATGAGTCATGTAACTTAGTCTCAAATTACCTTAACGAAGGAATAAAAACGTAAAAGCCAGTCGGTTTAAGGTGGAAGACTTGGAGTGGCATGGAGGTGGTCTCAGAGGAAATCAGTGGGTGACTTAGTGCAGAGAACATGGAACTGAATTAGTCATCAATTTAGATAGATGTGAAAGGCACTATATGATAGATAGATAGATAGATAGATAGATAGATAGATAGATAGATAGATAGATAGATAGATAGATAGATAGATAGATAGATAGATAGATAGATAGATGACAGGGGTGGGCTGATATCCCAACTGAGATAAACTCCATACCCTTACCTGTCACTGGATGGGCTGGGGGTCTACCTCCCAAGAGTACATACTCCCCCAACACTCTGGGTGGCAGCATTCCTGGACCAGTATGTCCACTCATGGGCATGCATACTGCAGGGCATGCTGGGAGTTGCAGTCATCAAGAGAAGGTGGATAAGAGTGCATGGGAGGTGTAGAAAGACAAGGACAAAGAGAAGGACCAAATGCATTGCTTTGTTGTACAGCCTGGAAAGGAGGAATTTGAAAATCCGTGGAGGTATTGAGTGTAACGAACACCTCGTTTTTGAACCAAGGAGTGTGTCGTCTAGTTGGGTACAATCAATAGACAGACAGATCCGTAGATGAGCAGCCTTGTAGCCATTACAGTCCAGCTATTTGAACGCGGGGCGGCACGGTGGCACAGTGGTAGTGCTGCTGCCTTGCAGTTAGGAGACCCAGGTTTGCTTCCCGGGTCCTCCCTGTGTGGAGGTTGCATGTTCTCCCCGTGTCTGTTTGGGTTTCCTCCCACAGTCCTAAATTGTCCCTAGTGTGTGCTTGGTGTGTGTGTATATGTGTGAGCCCTGTGGTGGGCTGGTGCCCTGCCCAGGGTTTGTTTCCTGCCTTGCGCCCTGTGTTGGCTGGGATTGGCTCCAGCAGACCGGCAGGTTGGATAATGGATGGCTGGATATTTGAACACCGTCTCAGAGACACACAGCAGATGTCCGCTGTGTACCCCAGTTTGATTGTTGTGCTTTTGTTGCAGAGAACTAAAATCAATTCCACCAGGGAACTTAAGACAAACCACAGGTCCTGTATGCTGGCGCAGTTCACAGTGGGCAGAATGTCTGCCTGAATGCCTTTGGACCCCCCACCAAAAAAATACAGAAAAACATAACTAAACAAAAGCTAGTCCTGTTATTGCTGTTACGTTTACTATAAGATAGTAAGTTTAAAAAGTGAAGGAAGGTAACACCTTGGAACTTTGAAATCACTTGTCCTAACTTGATGTGTTCAGTGTAACATGACGAGCTCCGATGGTGGGTCTGCCTGGTCTCACCCAAACGGGCTCCTTTTTTATGTTTCCTTGTGTCACCCCCACCCAAAGCCGTGTCTTTTTGAACTAAGTGTCTTTACTCAAACAGACCGTGAGTTGAGGGTCTGTGCGTTTACATTTGAAAATCTACGTTAAGGGCAGTGACTCTAAATCTGAAGTTTTCTGTCTCCTTTTTAAACATTACTTTTTATTTGGAAGCCACTTTGTATGAAGTAACTCCAGTCTTACCGGATTAAACCAACAAATTATACTGCAATTAAAAAATCTTTAAAAAATGAGCCGACTGGCGAGTCACCGGCGAGTCATCGTTATTAATGTGCGGGACTCGTCATCTCCGACTGCAACTTCACTTCACACAACTGAGAGCAGCACTTTAGGGAAAGTCCGGAGACGGCCACATAAACACATTTCAGGGGTCGGAGTCATCAAAGCAGAAGCAAGGGTAGAGGTGGGGGGCTCTGAAAGTTTTTAGTTTAAGCAATTGCAGATGAACAGGAGATGAACCAAAAGATCAGCCTGACTAATGGCAGACTACCCTAAAACATGTTTCAAAACTCCTACTTTAGCTTCATTCTTCTAAATGCTGGATTTAAATGTGAACACACACACAATCCATTCAACCAAGGAACTTAGTAGAGTAATGGAGTGCTAAAAATACACTGCACTCATAATGACTGAAAGGATTTCTACTTCTTTATCTCAAATGCCAGAGCTAAAATGTCTGCAAATTTGTTAAAAATCAAAAACTGAAATCCCTGGTTTATAGAAGTATTCAGACCCTCCCTTCATTCAGTACTTTATAGAAGGCCCTTTGGCAGCAATTCCAGCCTTGAAGAAGGCTAACAGAATGTCAGGTTATATAGCGCCTTGATGTGTGGAGTACAAGTCGCAGGAGGTCCTGCTCAGTCTTTATAACACACTGGTGAGGCCTCATCTGGAGTCCTGTGGGCAGTTTGGGTCTCCATATTACAAAAAGGACATAATAGCACTGGAGAAAGTCCAGAGAAGAGCGACTAGGATGATTCAGGGCTACAGGGGATGAGTGATGAGGAAAGATTAAAAGAGCTGAGCCTAACGCTTGCATAAGGTTTGGGTCTTGTTAGGTTAGAATACACAATGTGGGCTCTGAAAATCAAAAGTACACCTCATGAGAAGGACTTAGGAGTCGTAGTGGACTCGACACTATCAGCTGCCAGCCAGAGTTCAGAGGCCATTAAGAAGGCTAACATTCTGTTAGGTTATATAGCGCCTTGATGTGTGGAGCACAAGTCACAGGAGGTTCTGCTGAAGCTTTACTGGTGAGGCCTCATCTGGAGTACTGGGTGCAGGTTGGGTCTCCAGGCAAGTAACTCAAAGAATTTTCATAAATAAAGATGTTTATTGACAAAATACAAAAATAGGAAAATAAAACAAACAATGTGCAAAAAAGCAGTGGCCTAAAAGGGCAATTCTGAGCAGACAAGTTTCAAAACAATAATCTGATGGCAAATAAAAGACAGAAGCAAACTTAAAACAGAAAAAGAAAAGCAAAATCCAATGAGAAAGCAACACTCCGACTGACTCCAAACTCAATGATCCGCTGCTGAGGTCCCCTCTCTGACCCAGCAGATCACCAGGGGGGTCTCCCTCAGCAGTGATGCCTTACCGCCTTTTAGAGAGGAGACCGGGACTGACGTCTTGGGTCCTCCCTGCGTTGAGTTTGCATGTTCTCCACGTGTCTGTGTGGCTCTGTTCACAAATATTCAGGTTAGGTGAATCTGTAAAGCTAAATGTTGGTGTTTGGGTCTCCAGGCTACAAAAAGAACAAAACAGCACTGGAGAAAGTCCGGAGAAGAGCGACGAGGCTGATTCAGGGCTACAGGGGATGAGTTATGAGGAAAGATTAAAATAGCTGAGCCTTTACAGGAGATGAAGATGAGACCTGACTGAAGTGTTTAACATGATGAAGGGAATCAGTCCAGTGGATCGAGATGGTGACTTTAAAATGAGTTCAACAAGAACACGGGGACACAGCTGGAAACTTGTGAAGGGGAAATTTCACACAAACGGTAGGAAGGTTTTCATTATTCAGAGGACCACAGACACTTGGAATAAGAGAGCAAGTAATGTGGTAGACAGTAAGACTTTAGGGACCTGCAGAACTCGACTATTTTGGAAGAATTACGTGGACAGGACTGGTGAGCTTTGTGGGCTGAATGGCCTGCTCTCATCTAGAGTGTTCTAATGTTCAGTTTGCTACAGGTGGTCTCAAGTAGAATTACAGCAAACAGGATGGACCTGAGGACAGTCTGGAGTGCCACAACAAAAGGTCTGAATACTTCTAGAAATGAGAGATTTTGGTTTTTGATCTTTATTAAATTTGTAAACCCTTCTGTAGTCACTTTGTCATTATGAGTTGTTGTTGAGTATAAGACTGATAGGCACAAATGTCAAACGTGTCCTTTTAAAGTTCAATGTACAACCTGATAAAGTTTTGCAAATCCACTGGGAGGTGACAGTGGTGATGTCTGTGCAGCTGTGCCACCTAAACTCAGGTGGACATCTCTGATGCTAGTGGGTGTAGATTTGAAAGCAAGTCCCTCAGGTACCCATCAAGCTACTAGGATTCCCAAATTCCTATGAACACGCAGAATTCGAGGTGTGACCATTTAAGTCCCAGAATGGCCATGTAGCGTTGACGGCCCGTGTGAGTACTAATCGTAGTGGTTTTTTTTTTTTATCATTAGGGGGATAATGGAGATAAGGAGGTCTGAGCACTTTGGGTATCCAGTGTGAGGTAACAGCATGAAATCGTGATATCAAAACTCAGATTTGACCACAGTGCAGTGTGCAGAGAGTGGAGGGGTCTGGAGACTTTCTGAATTCACTTTACGCTTATTGAGCGATTCTTGTCACCTGAGTCCTACCTGCACATCTCCGCTTTCCAGCGCCGTGAGTAGAACGATCTTTACCTTCAGACTGCCGTCTTCCTCACCTCTAAAACCTCACAACACCACACAGGGAGCCAGTGGTCAGATCTGAATTGTCGGCCTTTCACCAGATAGCCCACCTCCCCTGCATTTTAGTGCCAGAACGTTGTCCGCCCAAGTGGTGTTATGGGTACTAAAGTTCCTAGATGAGGAATGAGTACCCGTGAAAAGTGGCGTCTTCTCGTTCCGGCTATCCTGCGTGTTTATTTTTTTTATTTATCAGAGTCCTTCCGGCTGCTGAGTGTTGGCAGCAGTGGCCGAGAGCAGACAACGCACAACCTCATTAGCAGGGCACCCTAAAAGAGAGCGAGATGCTGCATCACGTCTGGCTTCGACTCAAAGCATTAGGCCGTCCGGAAGCCGTGCCAGTGAGGTTATTGGTGAGCAATCTGTTGATGGTACAAACAGCAGCCATTGCTTAATTTGATTCTGCACAGTAATTGATGATCATAATGCTGACTTAATGCTGCTTATCTACAGTATGCTAATTTTCATATTAGATTTAAAACTTTTCCCCAGTTACGGAGGCTTTTGAATGTTGTTTTCCTAACAGCGTTTTGTTCTGTTCCACACTTGATTGGCCGTAGCTTTTTTTTTTTAAATATCGATTTTCATGTCCGTCCTTGTAAACGTTGTCCCACATGCTATTAAGGCACTGGATGCCCCTCAAGTGCCCCGGTGTGAGGCCGCCATTATGACAGAGGCCCTGATTTTCTATGAAAGCATTCGCCCCGTTACTCACCCTATCCTGCCTGGCCTTTAGATTCAGATTTCATCAAAGAGCACTCATTAGGACAGTGGTGATGAGAACTGGCCATTCAGCCCAACAAGCTCATCCATCCTCTTCAGCGAGACTGTCCAATGCTAGGTGGTACAGCACAGAGTGGCAAAGCCCGGCAGGGGAATCACAGTCAGCTGATTCAGCTCCGTTTCTCTCCTTATTTACTTGTTTCTCTCCAAAGCATAAATTCACACACAGCTTCTCCTTCTCCGTTCACTCTGGTCTACCTCAACTCCTGCTGTGACATGAGTGCCGTCAGATCTCTGTTTACTGCATCCATCCACCGTTTCTTCTGCCTGTCACGACTCTGATGCCCGTATACTTCTGCCTTCATAATCCTTTTAACATTGACATTTTCCTCTTTGCGCTGCACATCACCAAACTGTCTCATACCTGCTCTACACAGCATGTCCATAATGCAGTCAACACCAAACCCTCATTCCATTTGTTACACTTTACTGACACTCCTAGAATCCCTTTCAGCATCTTCATCTCAATTCTTTCCAGGAGTGCCACCTCTGTTCTACCTGTCTACATTTCTGATCCATAAAGGCTGCGTCACCAACTGACTCCGAATTTCTAACATTATGACTAAAACTGAAACTCATGAAGTATGTGCAGCTACCTCCAATGGGTGCCACTTTCCCAGCAACTTTGAGTCTGATATCTCTGCAACCTGGAACCTCCACACTGGAGCTGTGCTTTTCTAGCGATTTGGTAACTGCTGCCTGGAACCTCCACTCTGGAGCTCCAAGTAGATGGAGCTACCTCCAATGGGTGCCACTTTTCCACCAATTTTCCGTGCGGTATCTCTGCAGCCGGGAGCCTCCATTCTGGAGCTTCACTTTTCCAATAATTTTGAGTCTGATATCTCTGCAGCCTGGAGCCTCCACACTGGAGCTCCACGTTTCCAGGGATTTTCATGCTGGTATCTCTGCAGCCTGGAGCTCCAAGCAGGTGGAGATAACTATAGTAGGTGCCACTTTTCCACTATTTTTGAGTCTGGTATCACTGCAGCCTGGATCCTCCACTCTGAAGCTCCACTTTTCCATCGATTTACGTTCTGGTATCTCTGCAGCCTGGAGCATCCAATATGGAGGTCCAAGCACATAGAGACATTCCCAGTAACTTTTCCAGGAATTATGAATCTGGTATCTCTGCAGTCTGGAGCCTCCACACTGGAGCTCCACATTTCCAGCGATTTGGTATCTCTGCTGCCTGGAACCACCACTCTGGAGCTCCAAGTATGTGGAGCTACCTCCAATCGATGCCACTTTCCCAGCATCTTTTAAAGCGATTTTGAGTCTGATATCTCTGCAGCCTCCAATATGGAGCTCCAAGCAGATGGAGGTGCCTCCAACTGGTGCCACTTTCCCATGAATTTTGAGTCTGGTATCTCTGCAGCCTGGAGGCTCCATATGCACGGTCGAGTCCTTATGGCTCTTAATGTACACTGAGATGCCGAGCATCAGAAACAGCCACCTACACAAACAGTGGGTGATTTTCAAAGAGAATATGTTGAACGGTGAGGAATGATCTGCTGACGCCCGGGGAATGAAACGTTTCACAGAGGAACAAGAAAACCTGCACTTCAAAGGAGCAGAATTTTTTTTAATATAAAATCAACATTTTGAAATGTTAAACTGTTAATTAGTAAGGAAATGAAAGCTGTGTGTGTAATTGGGATGGAGCTGCCAACACTTTTTACGATGATATCCGGTGTGTGATTGGAAAGTCGTCCATTTTCAATCCCGTTTATCCTGAGCAAGGTGGTGGGCAAAGCTGGAGCCTATCCTAGTGGGCAGTGGGCACAAGGCAGGAGCAATCTCTGGACAGGGTGCTAAGCCCATCACAGGGTGACACCACACACACCGGGGGCCCATTTAGCAGCACCAATCTACCTCACCAGCATGTCTTTGGGAGAAAACTGGACAGGACTCTTGACCAATGAATGAGCAGGAGAGGCGGGACTTTGGTACCAAAGCATGACTGTGCGTGAAGGAACTTCCTGTTTGTGGACTACTTTCATGTTCTAAGGTTATTTATTTAAAAATTCTTTAGCAAAGATCAGATGGCTTGACAAGCGGATTGTGTTACACAAATAACGTGTGATTTTTTTTTCCTGGACGTTTTTTAATTATTTGCTGTTGTCCTGCGTTGGGTCACATTGTATCAGAAACACTGCTATCTCCACTCTCCAAGAAAACATTGAGATTCAATTTTTATTTTTTTCTCGGCCAGCAGGGTAAGTAACATAAAATGAATTACCGTTCTTGGGCGACGTGTTCATTTAACAATCAACACTCTGAATAAGTCACTGGGCATCCTGACCAGCCAGACTTACATTCTAGCATTTCAGATGTGCCAGGTGGATTGCTGAACTGCTTTATTCTGTTAAGGTGTTTCCATACAGGCGAGTATCCTAAGTGAATGAGTGCTGTTGGGTAGGCAGGAACCCCAGACAGGATGCCATAAAGTCCACCTAAATGACAGCTGGGGACGATTTAGAGTCACCAGTCGAACCTAATCTACTCATCTTTGAGAAAACCCAGGTGGGCACTGGGAGAACATGCAGACTCCACTGAGCCGGGCTACCGGGCCACCTTATGAGTTAAGCACTGCATTGTATGTTTGAAATGACTAAATTCTGTCAATCTGTCACGCTATTGAAGCCGAAATAAAAACATTTACCCGTGAATTAAACCCTGTTTTTGAGGACATTCCAAATAAAAGCAGTGAATTCTCGCAATTGACAGTTGTATCCCGCTTGGAAACATCATATCCGTCTCTAAATCCTTCTCAGGATAATAAGCTATAAAAAACAAAAGAACGTCGCTGAAGGTTCCAAGTGCGGCTATTAGTCACATGTGCACCTTGTCTTCCATCTGTTCATTTAATGGCTCTTCCCATAAATCTCTTTGTTATGCTGTCACAGTAATAAGCTCGGGTACATTTATACATTTATGTTAATTTCCAGCTGAAACAAAAGTCCACCATTTAATGAATCTTTACAGATGCACAGACATACTGAAAATTGGCTCTTAAGACCCTAACTTCAAGAGTGAAAGGGAAGGTCTACAGGACAGTAGTGAGACCAGCTGTGTTATATGGGCTGGTGACGCTGGCACAGGAGACAGAGCTGGAGGTGGCAAAGTTAAAGATGCTAAGACTTGCATTGGGTGTGATGAGGATGGACAGGATTAGAAATGAGGACATTAGAGGGTCAGCTCAGGTTGGGAGACAAAGTCAGAGAGGCGAGATTGTGTTGGTCTGGACATGTGCAGAGGAGAGATGAGGGGTATAGAGCTGACTGGGAAGAGGAGAAGAGGAAGGCCTAAGAGAAGGTTTATGGATGTGGTGAGAGAGGACATGCAGGTGATGGGGGTAACAGAGCAAGATGACTAGGACAGGAAGATATGAAAGACGATGATCTGCTGTGGCAACTGCTACTTCAGGGCAGCACGGTGGGCACAGCCCCAAGAACCTGGGTGCAGATTTTGGGCCGGTCCCTGTTTTCAATAGAGCCTCTTCATCTTAAGAGTTTCCTACCTTGTCTAAAAGACGTGTTGCTTGGTAAACCCGTGTTCGGCGGTCGACAGACTATGGACGAGCCCAGAATAGACCCCCAGGTTCATAGCCTTGTAATGGAAAAGGCAGTTTTAGAAATTGAGGGTTTGGATAGAAACCTGAACTGGGTGACCTGTTTGGCATTGGGCAGCTTAAAAATACATAAAAGAACGAAGACCCCTCCACTTAGAGCTCCATCGGGTATATGAAATCGGGGGGGGGGGGGGCAGGGGGGGTGTTTGGCACTTCTGTTATTTTTAACTTTGTTCCTAATCCTTTGGAAAGGATTTTATTTTTTATTATCGGTCATAATTTTCATTTTATTAGTAAATCAATTCATTAATAATGTAAGAGTCATACCTGAAGGCCGCATATCAAGTCACAGGGTGTTCACAACGGGGTGTTCACAGCGTCTTCAGACCCCTCCATGTTCTGCACGCTTGATTGTGTCGGTCATTTCACCTTAAATGGATAACATCGATCTACAGTCAGCAACCCATAATGACAACGTATCTTCAGAAAGTTTACAAATGTGTTAAAAATCAAAAACTGAAATCTCTCATTCCTACCTAGAAGTGTTCAGACCCTCTGCTGTGACCCCCCCAAACTGTGGTGAAGCCCATCCTGTTTGCTTTAATTCTCCTTGAGATGTCTTCTCGAACTCGATTGGGGTCCACCGGTGGCCAACTGAATTGAGTGGACATCACGTGGACATTGGGATAGAAGGTCCCACAATTCACACTGCAGGTCAGGATGAAAAAGCAACCAAGGGACTCTCTGTAGACCTCCCTGATGAAGTGGTGGGTGAGGCTGAGATCAGGTCTAGGGGTAAGGTTAGATTTAAAGCTTTGAGTGCAGTGTTGACAGGTTTTCCCACCCTACAGGGCTACTTTTTGATCACCATTAAGAAATGGGTTTCACAGGCTGCAGTTGTTTGGGCTACTTTTTAAAATTTTATGGCATTTTGGGCTATTTTTCAACCACCAAAAACAAAATTTTTACCACGATTTTCATCTATCTGGCACCCCTTCCCCTGCTATATGCACTTGAATGTTTTTTTTTTTTTTTTTTACTATTTTAAAAGAGGTTTTGATGGGTTAGTATTGAGTGAAAGGTCCAGTTAGCGCTGCCCATCTGACTTCTAACACTGCGGTGAGATGTTTTCAAGTGAACACACCACCCAAAAACAACCCTTTTTTATATTCTAAATACCCATTGTGGCTTTTATTGTGATGTTCATTCATCTAGAATGGAGATAACGAGCGTTCTGATTGAATGATCATCTGTGGAGACCAGCACTGGACCCCAAGAAACAATGCGAAGACGTCTCACGTTCCGTCTCGTCGCGTAATCCACATGTCAAGTCATTCAGTCGCGTGCTCACAAAAGGGTAAAATGCATGCGTGTTTTGGTAAAACTCTCCATTCTGCAGGAAACATGAGATTTATTTTTTTGTTTCAAACTAAATGGGTAGCTTTGGTTGAAATATTCCTTTAAGATTTCAATACCCCACATATTGCACAATCTAATTGGCTGGCTTGCCCACATTTTTCCTACACTGTGCCACAGTAGAATAAGGGTGGGCTGTCCTCACCGGGTGGGAGGTGAGCTACTGCCTCAAGTGGAGGAGATTAAGCACCTCGGGGGTCTTGTTCACTTATTCAGGGATGGTGAGATCACCAGACGAATTGGGGGCGGCGAGTGCAGTTATGTGTCCGCTATACCGATCTGTGGTGGTAAAGAAGAAGCGAAGTCATCAGGTGAAGCTCTCGATTTACCGGTCGACCTTCATCTCTACCACCCAAACCCCTCCACCCAGTCGTGAGCTTTGGGTGACGACCAAAACAATGAGATTACGGGTTCAAGTGGCCCACGTGAACTTTCCATTAGAGACAGACATCCAGGAGAGGCTCGGAGTGAAGCTGCTGACCCGCCGCATCGGCAGAAGCCCACTGAAGTGATTCAGGCGTCCGACACGCATGCCACCTGGACACCTCCCTGTGGTACCACTGGCTAGGAGGGGACCCTGGGGAAGACCCAGGGCTCACTGGGAGGATTAAATCTCCCTGATGGTCTGGAACTGGCAAGTGTGGCTGAAGAAAGGGATGGGCTTCACTGCTAAGACTGTTGCCCCCCATCATAACCCGGTTTCAGATAGTTGGTGTAAAATGAATGAATGAGTGGGTAACTGGTTAGCTTAGAGACAATACCAGTAAATGGGACGTAAGGTAAAAGCAAAAAGCCAGAGGACATAAAAAAATGAACAATCCATCCATTCTCTGAACTCTGTCTTTAAAAGTGAAGTTATGGCCGGCGATGAGCCTTCATCTCACACTGGTGAGCCTTCTCCGATGTAGTTGTGTGTGGAGCCAAAGCCTGGCAGCACTGGGCACAAAAAAGGAACAAACCCGGGACCGGACACAAGTCCGTCAGAAAGCAACTGAGATTCGGCACCCTGTGCACAGCCCCCACACGTTAAACTTCTTGACTAATTAATTACACGTCTTCAGTGGGCTGAACTTGAGTTTACATGTTGATGGAGCGCACTGGGCTGGTACCCCGTATGGTCTCACGATTGGTATCAGACATTAATCAGGGACTTGTATGAGACCAAGTGGTCATCTGTTGTTACGCTTACATGTCCACCCTACTCGATAGCGTGCAGACTCACTCCGATTAGGCTCATCGGGGGAGCACCTGACCTAATGATAGCACTAGAAGCCCACCGCCTAATCTCATCTGCTTTATCGTTAAATATTACGATCTGAGCCATAACAAGTTAAAAATGAGCCGACCCTTAACATCTCGTGCCCTACATTTATCCGATCAAGTTAGATATTGATGTCAGCATTGTTCTAAAAGTGCTGCTGCTAATTCTAACAAAGAGATTTCATCTTTAATAAAGCAGTCCCTCATGCACGCCATACAAACCGCTGATATATGAAATGGCGCTGAAGTCTTGTAAGCAGACGGCTCTAATAGCTGCCGGCTCTCTGCAAGGAGTGAAGACGGCGAACACGACCACCGCCATCAAATAGGCCTCTGCTGGTGACATCACTGGGCATATCACAACAGGAAAGATTCTGCAGAGAACAGAATTGTTATTACTGTTTAAGATTTGAAATATTCGTGACAGCAAAGCTCAAATACCCTTAGAAGACAGAACTGTGCATTTGATTTGACCTGCCTGACCAAACTCGCATCATTCTAGTAATCTACTGTGCAGTACTTGGTGCTCAACTACAGCGAGCTTAATCAGCCTTAGCACACGGGATTGGATCATCGTCATCATGCGAGGTGACCACAAAGCACAAGCAGTAGGGGGGACAACAGGAAGGTGACCCTCAAAACTGAACTGCCTAAATTGTGCCCCTTTATTTACAAGTCTCATTTGTCCCCCCGAGTCACAGTGACAGTAGGGACCTTGCAAATAAATCTGAACTGCTACCTCTAGAAGCCATACCCAAAAATGTAGAACCTTATCCTGTAAAATTACTTTCGTTCATTTTCACATTTCCACTTTAGTTAGATGTGCTTTGTGATGGAGTGTCTGCCATCAGTTATACTTCGAAATTCTACTGGGTACTGTAGCTCTTAGTGCTGCATTTGCTGGCTTATATTTGTAACTTCTGCCTTTGATGATAGATAGATAGATAGATAGATAGATGTGAAAGGCACTATATAATAGACACAAAAGGCACTATATGATAGACAGATAGATGTGAAAGGCACTATATAATAGATGGACATGAAAGGCACTATATAATGGATAGATAGATGTGTAAGACACTATATAATAGATAGATGGATGGATGTGTAAGGCACTATATAATAGATGTACAAGGCATTATATAATAGATGTATAAGGCACTATATAATAGACAGATGGATGTGTAAGGCACTATATAATAGAGAGATATGTAAGGCACTATATAATAGATAGATAGTGTGATATGTGGCCGGCCGTTCATCCCGGCCAATACCCCACCAGGCCGCCAGGTGGAGCCCTCCCTGCAGTATGCAGGTGCCCCGATTAGCAGCAGGGAATCCTGGACAATGCAGTTTTTATCCCCAACCCTGCTGGATGCCGTGGGGGCCGCTGCAGGGAGGAACAAGGATTATTTGCCCTACGCCCCGGAAGTACATCCAAGTCACATGGACAGGAGGAATGACGTGCTTCTGGGGTGAAGAAAAAGGATTTTTATCTGACCCGGAAGTGTTCATAGTCACGTGGAGAGAGAGAGAGAGGGCGAAACACTTCTGGGTCAAGGACTATAAAAGGACTGTGGGAAATCCCAGACGTCAAGCTGAGCTGGGTGGAACGGTGGCAACGTGTCTGGGAGTGGAGGATTGTGATTAGTGTATTGATTATTGAGTATTGTGGAGAGGTAGGTGCTTTGTGCACTTTATTAGTGTCCGAATAAATAATTATTGGACTTTTACCTGGTGTCTGGAGTCAAGTCTGAGGGTTCAAGAGGACAACGGCGCCCTCTATCTGTCACAACAGATAGATGTGTAAGGCACTAACACGGTAAAACACTACTGCTATAGGTAGATAGATAGACATGTAGATAAATGCGTAAGGCACTATATATTAGACAGACAGATAGATGGACAGATAAAGTTGTCCCCCTGACTCTGTCTCACCCCCTTATCAGTTCACCCTGTAAGTGCAGAGTGACCGGACCTGCAGTTGTATTTCTAGTCAAGAGATGCTCAGAGTGAAGAGAGAAGGTTACAGGCCTGTTCCTTGAGGTGCCCCAGTGTTGCTCACACAGTCCTCGAGTCTCACTAACTGTGGTCTGCCTGACAGATGGTCCATAATCCAGGCCACCAAAGGCTCATTCTCTTCCATATCTGTGAGCAGACCCCTTAACGAGGACGGCTGGATGGCACTGAAGGTATGACTGAATGATTTAATGACTCTGATCTTGATTTGGTCATTCCGATTTATTGTAGTGACCAGTTTCTATATTTTTTATAAGGTAATCTCCATACTCTGTTCTACTTTCCATTGCATTCTGTAATCTTGTGACCTCTCAAAGGTGTCTTGTGATGATTCATTGATTACTTTACTGGAGAAAAAGCCAACTCGTGGCACCGGTCAATGACTACATAAATTGCACTCTGTGTTTACAGAAGCTGCGAGGGTTGCTGACATTCATCACAAATTTATCACCAGTAATCAAGTCCAAAAAAGTCAAATCCTCATCCTTTTTGTAATCATTTTGTGAGTATCCATTTGTAAAGTTGGTTATTACAAAAAGAAACAGAATTGAACTGAAGTGATTTGGAATTTGCTTTGCACAAAAGTTCTTCTTTTTCCTCCTTTTCATCTTTTTCTACTTCAGCATGGGACTGATGTGCTGGATCAGCCTTCTCCACACAGTTCAGCCCTGCACCTTCTCCTCCTCACTCAAGCTCTTTTCTTTCAGATCTTCTTTTATTTTATCCATCCACCTCTACTTTGGCCTCCCTCATTTTCTGTTCCCCTGGACTTCCACTCCCATCATTCTCTTGCCCACAAATTCCTTGTCTCTCCTCATCACATGTCCACACCACTTCAGCCTCCTTTCCAGAACCTTCTTAGCCATCTCTCCCTTATGCTGTATCTCTGATGGTCTCATTTCTTATGCTGTCCTTTTTCTGTAACTCCACACATCCACCTCAATCTTTTCTTTTCCTCCACATCCAACTTCTTCTCCTGTGCCCCCTTTACTGCCCACGTCTCAGCTCCACACATTATTTCTGGTCTTGAAAACCTGACCTTTAACCCTCCCCTTAATTCTGTGATCACGTAATCCTCCTGATACCTTCTTCCAGTTGTCCTTCTCACGTATCTGCCAATTAAATTAATTCTGAATGGCATACCTGACCCAGTTTGGCTAAGTTGGGCACCCTGAGTGGTTTTTGTCAGCCCTGTTGTCCCATGTAAACTGGTTAAACACGGGCACAGAAATGTTATTAATACTTGTAATTAATCAAACAGCTGTAAGCGAGTGAAATACTCCGACATGGCACTCTTTTCACGTTCAACTTACACAGACTTACCAGTATGAGTCCTCACTGGCTTTTAAAGAACTGGTTACGTCTTGTTTTTGTTCTTGAAAAATGAATGTAAAATTAAGTCTTCTACATTGAAGCTGTTGTGTTAGTAGGAACAAAAATATGAGTCCCTCTCTGAGGATAGCCAAAAACTCAGCGCAACAGATTGTTTGAAATGTTTCATTTTCGGAAAAGTGATAGGCAGTTTCAAGCTGGACACAAATCTACTTTCAGAAATCAACGTTTATTGAATTTAGTGTGTTTAACCTCTTAATGAAGCCCATGTAGTGAAGCTGAAGATGTTCTGCTGCTGATTTTCGCCTGTACTCCCCATCTGACGCGTCTCGTTTCAGTGTGCAACTCTAGTCATCCAGCGTTAATGGAACCCGCTTGCCCTGATCTCAGTTTTCACATTGTTGCAATGTCCTGGTGACACATCTCTGCATGCTTATCTCAGGATTAGCAGGGAAGAGGTCCAAGTGTGACTGCAGAAAACGAATCCTTACCAGCAGGCTGCACTTCCCTGGCTTTGTTGTATACTTGAAGCCTGTTGTCAGCCACCTGGCCGTTAGTTTGGTGCTCTGTAGTTGACAACGACATCCTCGAATGCCTTCCATGTGATTTTCTTCGACCCACTAGCAGATCGTCACACCCGCCGGTCATTTAAAAAAAAACAAAACACCATCTGCTGAATGAAAACGTCTTGTTGGTGAGAGAGGTCAGAGGAGAATGAATGGCCAGACTGGTTCAAACTGACATAAAGGCTACAGGAACTCATTTAACCAATCTACAACTGTGGGGAGCAGGGAAGCATCTCAGAATGCACAACACGTCCAACCTTAAGGCTGGTGGGCTACAACAGCAGAAGACCACATTGGGTTCCACTCCTGTCAGCCATGAACAGAAAGCTGAAGCTGCAGTGGGGACAGGCTCACCAAAACTGGACAGCTGAAGACTGGAGACACGTTGCCTGGTCTGATGAATCTCAATTTCTGCTGAGGGACACCAATGGTAGGACTAGAAGAGCAGGAATCCATGCAGCCAACCTGCTGTGTGTGAACAGTCCCGACTGGTGGTGGTGCTTTAATGGTATGGAGGATGTTTTCTTGACATACTTTGGGCCTGGTGATACCAATCAATCATTGCTTGAGTTCCACAGCCTAATTGATTATTATTGCTGACCACGTGTATCCCTTCATGACCACAATTTCCCCATCTTCTGGCTACTTCCAGCATGATGATGCCCCACATCACAAAGCAGACTGATTTCTTGAGTTCAGTGTTCTTCAGTGGCCATTCCAGTCACCAGATCTGAATCCACAAGAACACCTTTGAGATTTGGTAGAACAGGCAATTTGCAGCATGAATGTGTGGCAGACATGTCACCATGGACCAGAATGTCAAAGGAAGATTTCCTACATCTTGTGGAGTCCATGCTACACTCTTAAAAATAAAGGCGCCAGAGCAGTTCTTCAGAGAGATGCCATAGGGGAACCATTGTTGGTTCCCAAAAGACCCATCCACATGAGAGTTCCAGAAAGAACCTTTAATTATTTATATCCATAACCGGCTCCATACAGTAAGTAACCATAAATAGATGGTAACACATTTGTGAATTCCGCTGGGTTTTCAGATATTAAAAGGACCGTCACTGCAGACAGTACCGCAGATTAAGTCCAGGTTTTCTTATTCTGTTTGGTGGGTAGCCTACCATACATTAAAGATGTTTTTTTTTTCCTACATATTAGGAAGTTTTTTAAACCACAAAGAACCCCTGTCATATGCAGAGAACCCTTCCGAGAATGAAGTGGTGCTTGGTCAAGCAAGAGGAGCCACACATGCCCATACAGTGCCATTAAAGCGCCAGTATTACTAAGAGTGTATGAAATACGGAGGCTGTTAAGAGAGCAAAAGGAGGCCCAGTGTAAGTATAGCAGCCCTAAGAATTTATTCAGTTAATGTATACTTATAATATGAAAGAGAATAACAAAAATAGGCGATTGCAATAAAACGGTATGTGATCAGCAGACCAAGATCCATCAGATACACTCAAAACCGTTAAGGAAGCAAAATAGTTATTGACCACTGTTAGTCGTCATTTTAATTATTAATAAATCTCTTTTGTGATGAAGTCCTTACAAAGGTAAAAAAAAAAAAAAAGAAACACGCGACCCTGCATCCGTACAGATCGATCAGTTGGGGCCTCGTCCAAATGGATGGCGATACAAGCCCCCTAGGCTTTTCGACGGAGGGTCAGCTGAGGTCGTCGTTGTCGAAGCGCAGCCCGCCGCTGAACTGTACGCCACTATAAATAGAACTTCCATCAGCAGCGTCTTGCAAGAAATGACTTCGTTGGGAGGTGGGGGGCGCAGCTTCTGACAGCGACAGCTGTTTCCCCGTCTCTCTACACCCAGAACGCGAAATGGATATCGGGCGAAGGAGCGGAGCGCGAACATTCCGCAAAGACCCCTCTAAGCGATGTGCACAGTTTATGCGCGGAGCCATCCAAACGCCTACTTCGTTTACACGAGACTGGCTCGCTTTTTTCCCTGATGTTACAGATTGCGAGGGCTCGGGCTGAAAGAGCGTGCCAAAACTTGCGCAGCAGCCCTCCGGGCTCCTCACAGCTGCACAATGCGAGAAAGGAGACCGCTTAAAGGTTTAAGATTACGCTGGGGTTTTAGGTTGCCGTGACATCACCTGCATACACGTTGAAAACACTGCCCCGCAGATTACAGGACTTCGCGATCTTCTGTCTGTATAAACGACCCACGCCCTGCTCCCTTCACACGCACCTCTGTAGCTCAGAGCACTCCGGGAGGGCATTCGCGGGGCGCGCCGCACCGCACCGCCTTCATGGTGCGCAACATCGTAAAGAGAAAGGAAATCAAGTTCCTGCTTGTCCGTCTTCCTGTGCAAATCAGACTCGTATCTGATTCGAGGCACGGCATACACGCGGATTCCTCCCCAAAACCAAATACGGCTCTGTCTCTCTCTAGCCGATCGTCCGAAAGGCTTCTGCCAGCCGAGCAAACGCACAACGGAAAAAGCCGAAGTCGGCCTCGGCGTTACGAGTCCGTGCCGCGACTGAAAAGAGCAGACGAGCTCTTGGCAGACACCTGTTAAAGGCAGCTCGTTCGAAAAGACAGACCGGTGATCTTTCTGGTTGCTCCTATTGTTCGCATTCGTTGAAAAATGGAGCCATTTAAAAACTTGCTGTCGTTAGACAAAAGCACCATTCTTGGATCGGACTTGCCTATTCTGAAGGAGCTCAGCATCATTCCATGATTCCAGATTCACTTTATTCCTACTAGGGGTAAAGTGTTTTACTGATGTCATATTCAGGTGGCAAGCTGGCACAGAAGGAATGTCTTATGTGGGGACCCCGACTGTTACTTTTGTATGTGCAGCCCACGGTTTAGTCAGCTGTTAGCATGTCAACTGGCACAGTGTGGGTTTGGGCCATTTTCATGAGTGGACTAAGCAGTGAACTGGCATTGCATCCGATGGTGATGAAGAGATCCACATGATCCTAAAATTGGGCAGGGTTCACTAAACAATCTCAACAACAATTTATTTCTTGTGTTGTCCAAAATCACACAAAAATACCTCAGTGGGCTTTTAACAGGACTTGTTTTTTGACAGCCCCAGCCTTGACTTTTTAAGAGTCATTAGGTACTTACTATATAATAAAATATAATATAATATGCCTCGCAGTAAGGAGACCTGGGTTCGCTTCCTGGGTCCTCCCTGCAAGGAGTTTGCATGTTCTCCCCGTGTCTGCATGGGTTTCCTCCCACAGTCCACAGACCTGCAGGTTAGGTGCACTGGCAATCCTAAATTCTCCCTTGTGTGTGTTGGCACCCTGCCCGGGGTTCGTTTCCTGCCTTGCGCCCTGTGTTGGCTGGGATTGGCTCCAGCAGATCCCCATGACCCTGTGTTAGGATATAGCGAGTTGGATAATGGATGGATAATATAAAATAATATAATATAAGGGCATCACGGTGGCACTGCTGCCTCACAGTAGGGACTATAGGGTTGCCGTCCCAGGTCCTCCTTCTCATGGAGTTTGCATGTTCTCCGTGTGTCTGCGAGAGTTTCCTCCCACCGTCCAAAGACAGGTAAGTTCAGTGGATTGTCAACACTAAAACTGGCCTGTGTGTGTCTGCAAGGTGTGTGCATGTGTGTGAGTGTTCACCCTGTGATGGACTGGTGCCCTGTGCAGGGATTTTTTCTACCTTGTGCTCTCTTTGCCTTCTGGGACTGACTCCACTCCCCCGTGACCCTGACCTTAAAATTAGCGAGTATAATCTTTATATATAATACACTACCGTGGCGTCACCTGTAGTTTGTAAACCGTTTGACCGATTGACCTGAAATTTGGTACACATATGCTATGTGACGTCTACTATCTGCTTTCGGGGTGATGATTGACCTCCAAGGTTATTCCTCTTCTTAATTTCATTTCATTTTATTGTAGAATCAACTCTCGGCAGCAAGCAGCCGTGTGGCACATGCGTACGGCCCCATTCTCATTCCCTACCACCTTCGCCGTCACTTCCCCTACCTCTTCATATCTTAAATCATTCTTGAGGCAGATTGAAGACTTAAGTGTCAGCTCAAGTGAACAATTAAATAAAACATACAGTGAACAATTAAATATAACATACTAAGTCATTGCAACACAACAACAGACTTAATCAGTTTT
Source organism: Erpetoichthys calabaricus (assembly GCF_900747795.2). Classification (NCBI taxonomy): domain Eukaryota; kingdom Metazoa; phylum Chordata; class Cladistia; order Polypteriformes; family Polypteridae; genus Erpetoichthys; species Erpetoichthys calabaricus. The sequence continues at coordinate 13,092,096 of NC_041410.2, read as the reverse complement.
AATGTGAAAAGACGCCGATGGAAGAAGAGAAGAAGCGGGCCGCTAGGGTGGAGAAAAGAAGAGCTGCTCGGGAAACAGCAAGCGCATCAACCTCTGAACAAATGAATGATAAACGTACAGAGAAAGAGGATGAGAACTAGGAATACTCAAGTCAAGTGGATTCACTGCGTGTTATTGTGCAGTACGCCATTACTGGTATAATATCAAGTCAAGTCAAGTTGGGGAGCATGCACTGGTACATTGTGTTGCTGCACCCACTACACAACAAAAACAACTCGGGATCCCAGTTTGCAACCCCCAGGCATATATATTATATATTTATATATATATATAATACATATATATAATATAATAAGGGAGGCACATCGGTAGCAGGGCTACCTTGCAGTAATGAGACCAGAGTTTACTTGCTGGGTGCCCCAGTTTCCTCCCACAGTCCCAAGCAATGCAGGTTAGGTGGGCTGGCAATCCCAAATGGGCTTTTAATCTATCTGTTGAGGCATTGTTCCTGCTTTGCTGGGATAGGCTCCACAACCCTGCCCAGGATTAAGTTAGCTTAGAAATGTCATGGTGTAATATAATATAAAATAATAGCAGCACAGTGGTGCTGTGGTAGTGTTGTTGTCTCAAAATAGGGAGACCAGGTTTGTGTCCAAGAGCCCCCCTGTGTGGGACTTGCATGTTCTTTCCATGTCCTTGTGGGGTTCCTTCAGGTGCCCCAGTTTCCTTCTGTAGTTTGGTGTACTGGTGATCCTAAACTGGCTTCTAGTGTGTGTGCATGTGCCCAGTGCTTGCTAGAAAATGCTCCAGCTAAGGGTGAAGCAGGTTTGGGAAATGGATGGATAATATAATATACTGTCTAAAGTGCCCGTGTGGCCTGGGTATAAAAAATGAGGAAAAAACTGGTCTTTTGGAAATTCAGCATGGCTAATCAAAGCCCGTGATGAATCAAAAAGATGTACTCTTAGCTTCTGTCATCCAGTTTAGTTGAGAAGAAAACCCTGTACCTGTGGTCTTAGATGGGATCCCGCCTTGGCCAGTCCAAAATTTATGTGTTCTGATGATGATGTCCTCCCATCGTGTTTAGTGACCTGTAAGGTGTTTGTTTCTCACACTACACACTCTGATGTTCTTCTCCACTCATGCAGTTGTCCATCTGGGCCGTCCTCTTCTATTTCTATCATTGCCAGATCCAGTTTTTTCTCTTCTCTCAAGACAATAATGAACACTTTTTAAGAAATGTTCGGTTTCTTGGCAACCCGTCCCATTCATTCTGCACAAAACTAACAGGCTGACATGTTTCTTGAGTAAGCTGTTTCATTTTGTCCAATTTTGAACCCAGAACTGGACATTAGGAGTGCCAGGAACTTTCAACCCAAGTGGACTGAATGACAGGTTTCAGTGGCACTAATGCAGTTACGCAGGTTTCTCTAATAACCAATTAGCATTCAAACAGAACTCATTAAAAGTAAGCTAAGGGAGTTGACCACTAGGACACTGAAGGAATGGCAAATGAAAATGGGGCTCTGCGGCCATATGTGAATAATAAATTAAAAATCAGTTATTTCAAGCAGTAACAGCCATTAGTGACACTAGGGATGCTTTGGCTGTATTTTAAAATTAATTTAATGGTATTTTGATAATCACAAACATTTCTGGGAGACCCCAAATTCTGAACAGTAACATGAACATTACTTTATATACAGCAGCAGCATACTTTGATACACTTGGGTGTACAATGTGCTACAGTGTAGTGCAGTATATACAGTACGGTGCTAACAGAGGCTCCCTGAGACCCTGAAGTGGCAGATTTGATTATGGATTTGAAATGACATCAGGCAGGTTTTGAGATTGTTTTGTCAGCAGTATGAGGTATGATATGGGGATTGTTGTTGTTGAGGTGCTGTCAGACCTACTAAAGTCATGAAATTCATTGACTACATTTATGGTAATTTTAAGATTTTTCACTTTTCATATATAAGTATCATTTGCTGTTAAGTAAACACTGCACACCCACCTTTCCAGCCCAGGATGAAGCATAATGGCTAATCTTCATAATATGAATAGCATTCTCTGTAAATCCAAGATATACACATGTATATAATTGTAAAAATACTTGCTCAGCCGACCTGTTTTAGAATTAATTGACCAATTTATGTTTCCCTAAGCCCCAATTTGACACAACTACTTTAAACAAACATTTCACTTGGATGGCATGGCTGTGAAAATAATTGCATTTTTGCCTGCCTTGAACCAGCAGGAGTGAGTCTTGCAAAGACAGAAAGTTGGCAGGAGTTAAAATTTTGTGTCTTTGGAAAAGGAGCAGCGTGCCGTAATGATGGGCACAAATCTGCAGTCTGCATCTTTGTATGTCACACCGTTTCATCCAAATGCTCTCCTGCTCCTCTTCTCATCTTTACCTGCATAGGAAATGAACTAAACTCAGACCCTTAGAAACCCTGGGCAGGCATGTATATATATATATATATATATATATATATATATATATATATATATATATCTATATGTTTATATATATATATATATATATATATATATATATATATATATATACACACATACATTCACACACACATTCATATATATAATACTGTATAGCCAAAATATACACATATATGCATATATATATATATAGAGAGAGAGAGAGAGTAGCTGTGCTATTATGATGGGTTAAAATCTAAGTAATTAACATAGACCTCGGCGTTAACACTTGTAGTCCACCATGCAATGCTTATGTCTCCGTTATGTGCTATTTGGTATGGGATTCATAAAAGCAGTGTTATTGTCTGTAATGTACCATCTGTTGGAATGACAAATGCAATGCATTTTATTACTAAAAATGGTTGTGATGTGCCATCTTTTGGAATGACAGAGACATAGCAACTGTATGGACACATAGACAGACACAAAGACACTTATCCTTTTATTAATTTGTATTGTGGGGAACAGCCTGGACACAGTCAGGTAGACATGATTTTATCACCCAACACATGTTTATTTACACTATTTACAATACAGTGAACCACACACAACCCAGTACCACAGCACCAGTCACCCCAAAGTCCTGGCCTCTCACAATGCCCATACTCTTCTTCTGACTGCCTCCACTCCTCTCCTCCGAGCTCCATCCCATTGAATGGAGGGAGGCGGCCCCTTTTATACACACCCGGACGTGCTCCCAGTGCCTCCCAATTAGCTTCCGCCGGCACTCCCCAGTGTGGCGGAAGTACTGTCTGCGCACCTGGAAGCACTCCGGGTGTCCCTGGTCTTCTTCCCCCCCAGCACTTCCGGGTGTCGCGGAAGTGCTAAAGGACCAGGGCCCCTCAGGTATTGGGGCGCCCCCTGGCGGTGACCACGGGCCCCTATAGGGTTGAGCTTCCAAGCTCAGTTCCCGTGGTCCCCAAAGCCACCAGGGCGGTCACCACCCCTCGTGGTCTGGAGGAGGCGTAAGCCCTCCTCCGGTCCTTCTGGGCATCCCGCCTGGGTACCACCCCCAGCCGCTTGTCACAGTACATATTCATGAACACAGCATAGAGTAGTTTTCTATAGTGCCACGATGATTAGCACTGCTGTTTTCTGGGTTTCAGTCCCGTTTTTTAATTTTTTTTTGTGGATTTTGCACATCATCTTCACTGTGCAACTTTAGGATAAAGGATAACGTGGACAGACACCATATTCAGGACTGAGTTCCTGCCTGGCAACTAATGCTGCTGGGGTAGACATTGGTACCCCATGACCCTGAACCTTGATCATGATAAATGAGTTAGAAAATGGAGGTGTCTGAGAGTGATTTGTACTCGGTTATACAGTATTGTTGTTTGTGTGTATACATATATTCTGTATACATATATATAGAGAGAGAGAAAATTCTAAGAATTATCTGTATACAAAATATATTTTTTAAACATACAGCTTTTGACAAAATAAATTTCTCAGCTTCTCCTCTGGGAAAAAACAAATTATTTTTAATTCACACTTTTTTTTGTTTGTTATTTTTACTGATCATTAGCACACACTGTTCATGGTGCTTCTCCTTTTTTCTCAATTCCAAATTTAGTGATCAGTAACCTAATTTTTCTTTCATTGACAGAGTAACTGCATGCTTTATATTTTACGTATATAAAATAATTGTCTCTGTGTGTAACTATATATTTATATATATATATATATATATATATATATATATAATATATATATTAGCAGCTGGAGATCCACAAAGGGAGAAAAATGAATCACGTATCATAAAGAAGTTTTTATTCCTGAGCTTTCAGCCCCTACCAGGAGCCTTCATTGGAGGATAATGCTTAGACTTAACAAGAATCAAAGGCAATATATAGCACAATTCGTTGGGGAGGGGGGAGGTGCAGGTCATAACATTTTATTTATTATGAACATGTTCTACTTAAGTCTGCATATGCTGGGTTTATGTCCAATTGTCTGTTAATGGCGTTTTTGTCTGATAGCCAAGATTCAGCCAGTTCTCTGGCACTACTTTATGATATGTGATTCAGTTTTCTCCCTTTGTGGATCTCCAGCTGCTAATATGCAAACCGTATCACAGACCTTCACTTCCATATACAGTATATATATATATACACACACACACACACACACACGCACACAGAGACAGATCTAGAAAACAAAGTTTTAAAAACTATAAAATAGCTTTATACACAGGGTTAGTAGGTGGATGATTTTTCCAGCGTCACCTCTGTTGATTGAAAGCTGAGTATATGGAAGGGGGAAAAAAAAAAAGTGTCACACAAGTAGTCAGTGTCATGCCTGACCCGTGGAGTACCACTGCATTTCTGTTCACATATTCCCTACAATTATAAGGAAGTGATCTGTCTTTGCATGATTAGATCATATACAGTATGTACACATTACAATACAATTTCTGCTGAAGATAAGAGGAGTTTTACAAGAGTAAGTAACCTTTCTCCTGGGTGTAACTGGTTCAGATGAACAATACAAACAGCAATATGCATTTTGCCGGACAGAATTTCATGGATTGCTCTTGCAGCTGGGGGCCACATTCATCAGCTACTGACTTAAGAACATAGCCACAGAGCCAGCAGTCAATAAAGCGATGCACAAGTTTTTACATATCTATCTACCTACCTATCTATCTATAGTATTACAGTATATATATATATATATATATATTTATATATTTCATTTTTTACTGTATGCGTATCTATTTATTTTCTGATGTGACCTTTTGCAGTCCAAGGGCACTGTAGTCCCCATTCTGGTAGCTGGCTGTGTGCAGTTTCTGTGCCCCTGCCATCTATACATGGGTTTTCCTTTCATGTTTCCTGCATGTGTGTTACTTTGACTAGAAACTCTAAACTGGCCCAGTGTGGGTATATTCACTGGATTCAAGATTGATTCCTGCCATGGACCCACTATTACCAGGACAGGTTAATCGATGAATCTAAAGTGGCCCCTTGAGAGTGTGTGCTTTTGTGAGTGGGCACTGGAGTGCACAATCCATGGTAGGACACACTCAGATTATTCAGTCATAATAGGGCTAATTTAGCACTTCCAGTGTGACTGTGGGTGTGTATGACCAAGTGGCGGACTGTCACTCAATTCAAAGAGCTGCCCACCTCCATTCCAACTGTTGACTCCCTCAGTGTGTTGAAGGAGCGTTTGAAGGCTCTCTTGTTCTGAGACTTTCTGACCTACTTAGATTAGGTTCTTGTAACCTAGAAATTGTAACTCATTTGTAATTTGTTCTGAGCTCTTCACTTCTGATGATCTCACACTTGTTCCCAGACAGTCCCCAAGCTGACGTTTACTCGATTATGTTGACCTCTTTTGAAAGCTGCTTTGGATAAATTTGATTACTAAGCAAATAAATGTGAAAATGTAAGTTATTGTCTTGCCAGATAGGCTCCGCCCCATTAACCTAACTTTGCATATGCATACATGTGTGTGACGTTTATGCATAAACTTATTTTTCATAGGCAGTCTTTTTCCCAGATGTGTTTTAGATGTGATAGTAATAACAGTTATTTAAATTCACGCAACAGTAAGAACTCCATCGGACGACTAACAAATAAATTACTATAGCAAAGTAAAAAAAGAAATACACTCAATGCCATATCTGTTATGCATAAACGTTATTATTCTCTGCCTTAGCTGTTGCCTTTTGTGTTGGTTATGCTTGCGTGAAGTCTAAATGTGATACGCGATTTCAAACAGTTCCACGGATTGCACGCAATCTTGGGAGGACATGGTGATAAATGTTGGTGACTTTCTTGTTCTAACGTCTCCCTCTAGCTGTAAAGAAAGAAAGAATCAAAAGAAAGAATGAGAAAAAGAAAGGGAAAGAAAGAAAGAAAGACTAGTAGAGCTAGCGCTGCATTGCAGTTTTCTATTAAAGAATCAGAGGAGCGGAGAATTTCACGTGTTCGGCAGGAGCTGAGGGTTTAAAGCGAGATCGCAGTTCCGAACAATTATGAGAGAGGGAGAGAGAGAGAGAGGGGTGGGGAAGGAGGGGGGGGGGGGGGGGTGGGGAAGGAGGGGGGGGGGGGGGGGGGGTGGTGACTGCTTTGTGGCCGCTTCACATCATCTCCACTGAAAACAAATCTGTTAAAGATTTTACGGCAGGCTTATTTGAGATGGGGGATGGTTGTATGTTGGGTGAGGAGGAGGAGGAGGACAGACTCACCGGGAACAGGGGCCCCCCTCAGCTGCAAAAAGCAGTCTAAGGAAAGAAGCCAAAAAAAAATCTCTATCTAGGATCGAGCAGACCAGAGCGACTAGAGCAACGCGAGTAGGGGGAGGGACCCCGGGCAGAGCTCGGCTTATTGGTAGGCAGTCCGACTGCAAGCTTGATGGATTGACTCGAAATGGATCGAATTACACCATTGGCCGTGCTTCAGTTTTGTTTTTCTCCTCTGATGTGTGCCTCAGTGCAAGAAAGTTGCCAGACGTGAGATATCAAGAGTGGTGCTAAACATTAGGATATTTATATTTGGTACAGATGAGGTGAGTTGCATTTCATTTTTTTTTTGCTACTCGTCGCTGTGTCTTGTTACCTGATTGCTCCAGTTATGTATGTTGTTAGGCTGCCTTGCAGGCAGCGCAAAGCGCTTTTCTGTTGAATTATCAGATGAAGTACAAAAATAGCACCCGACGTGCTATTTTTATTTATGCACAGCACCGATGCACGTATTTTGGTTATAGTTTCGCATCACTTTTTCCATGGACCATGGAAGTTTACGTATTCTTTAATGAAGTGCCCCCTTCTCCTCCTGCCGATCCGCTTTTTGGCATTATTCGTGTCTGTGTGTTGCCTTGGCGAGCTTTTCACACTGCAGGGTGCATCGCACTTTGTTGAGGTTTTTGTAAAGTTAATGGTGTGGGGGGCGGGAAGGTGATAAAGAAGGGAGGGGGTTTGGGGGGGATGAACGTAGTCCCATTTGATCATTTTGGAGCTTTGAAGATCAGAAACCTCACAACTGGGCCTTGTGGACATCACTTTGGACTGGCAAACCGGTGGGAAAACAATCTTTTATCATCTGGCTGAACACGAGCGAACAAATGGGAGCGGACCGCTCGTGCTTCATCGTTTGAAAGTTTTTCTTTTTTTGTACATTTCACTGGATGAAATCAAAAAGGCTGATTTATATTACTGGATATACATTATTTTTTTTTTGGAATTACTGAAAGATACAGTCTCCTCTGTATGGTGAAGTTACAGGTAGGTTAAATGTAAGGGCGAGTTTGCCGAGAGGATAAACCCTTTATGTTCTTTTTGCTGTGGTTTACTTTTAAGACTATTTAACTGCCCGTCTTGCCAGTCTTTACGGGAATATACCGCGGAGGTCAGGTTTGCTTTAGCAAGGGTTATTATTATTATTATTATTATTATTTTATTCCGGCCATTAAACGTAACATTTTAAATAACGGATGATAGTATGGTGATTTCTCAATTTTTTTGGAGAGAATGTTGGATATTTAGGTGCTGCTTTAAATCTGTGAGGGGTGGCATCGCGAATCAGAATTGCAGCACTCATTTGTAAAATCATAGAGGTATCGTGTTATCTTCAAAATGAAATTCAATGTACTTCACAAACTCTGGCCAGCTTACGTACGGGGTCAATTTGAAAAAAATAAATATTCGCAAGTTTATTTTACTGATCATTAGAATACAATGTTTATGGTGCGTCATGTTTTTTCCTCACTTCCGAATTTAGTGACCAGTTTTTCTTTCGTCATCGTCGTAACTAAACATCCTTTTGCGATTCCTTTAAATGAGTATCTAATGCCCATGACAGCTATGGAACTGATTTCATTATTTTTTACATTCAGCTGTGCGGATCCCGAGTTCACAATTGAATCGACACATCGAGAAAGATGTCAACAATACAGCAGTGTTCACAGCCGCCGCACGCCGCAGCTGCATCGCCGCGTTTCAGCGCTGCCTTTCGGGAAGCTCGTTTACGTGCGTGAGCATATGCCGCCGTACTTTGGGCTGTTGTCATCATCCTTTTACTGTAACAGATTAACGGGTCCACATTTACTCTTACTTGCGATCCTGCCAAATTTGGGGAGCTGAGAGCTTTAACATTAATCTCTAAATGGAACAGTAAACAATGTCGAAAGTCCCAAAGCACCTGCAAGCACGCAAGCAAGCAGGGAAAAGGAGCGCGAAATGCAGTGCAGTTTGTATAGTTATTATAATGATCCTAATTGTAATACGATAGGAATACTAATACAATAATAATAATGCAATAATCAGAATAACAATGCAAATCTGCTACACACATATTTACATCTACATTCTCCCTCGCTCCCTCTCTCATTATATATATATATATATATATATATTTGTATTATACACACAAAAATCCTAAAACAGGTTCCTACAAATTGCAGGGTTCGGCTCTACGTAACAAGCTGTAAAGATGACTCGGCATCGCACCTGCTTCACACGCTTCGCTGTTATGACTCAAGCTCAGTTTGCTTGCCTAATATTGTTAAAGTGATTTAAACTCTCTGCCCCTAGTAATGGGGTTTCGACTCGTCCTTTGCGCTCTTGTGCCCTTTTCTCTTCTGTTGATATGTCGCGCCGCTGTGTCGTTGATTACTTTAATGCAAAACTTCCAGATGTGTTTGTACAACGCGGGAGCCGCCGTGTGTGTGTGTGTGTGTGCGTGTGCGTGCGTGTATTGTGAGGAGTAATAAAGGCTGATCTCTGATCAGTGGGCGGTTTTACAACGCAGGCATGTGCTGAAGCATGTGGAAATTCTTCATTCATTTCCAACCTGCCCACAAGCAGGCATGAACGTCCCTTTTCCGCGGAAACGTATTAACGCGAAAGGAGGAATTGAGATAAACCAGCACTGAATGTGGAGCGTCGGTCATCTTTAACTTCTCCACCTCTTAAAATAAGTCAGATCTCAGGTCTTTCAGCGTTCAAATAAGAGAGCAAGCACATGAGCATGAAATCATCTCCTAGTTGGTGGCGGTGAGCAGCATTCTCATAATCACAGTCAGCTAAACAAGTTGTTAAAGTAACACATTTTTCAGAACAAAGATGCCACATATGGAGAGGGCGGGTGTAGAATTTCTCTTAGAAATCAGCACTTTTAACTTGGCAGTCATTATTAGCATTTAGGGGCAGCATATTACATTGTAGTGTATTACGCACCATAAATCAGCTACAAGGTGCAAGTATAAAAGAATATTGCTTATAGTGCACATTTGGCAATGGCCATTAGCATATGGGGTTTTACATAAAGTGTGTGTTTATTACATGTGCTGCACATTCACAGCACAAAATATTAGCATATACAAATATTACACACATTGCTTATGAAATATTGGGCATATATATATATATATGTGTGTAAAGCTTATTAGATACAGTGTATTGTATACAATAAAACATATGTCAGAGAGCCAAATCACCAGTGTTAAATTCCCTCATAACATTACTGTAACTCTTAAAAGTGCATAGATGGAAAAAGTGTGTCCATATATACAATTTTAACTGTTAATTGACATGGGCGACTTTATTATGCAGACACTGGATATGAGTCCAGAAGTATGTTACATATAAGGCACGTTTGGCATAGTCTGTTAGCACATGGTGTTTTTCCTCAACTGCTTATTTGTTAATGTCTTTATTTCGTATATATGCGCAGAATGTGAATTAAAAATCGGTGCTTTCAGCCTGGCAGTAATTATTAAAATATTGGTAGAGCCTGTTAAAAAGAGTATTTTACACACCACAAAACGTGTATCAGATATATGAGCTGTAAGTATATATTATATAGTAGATTTACTATATATTGACTACACACAAACATATATATATATATATATATATATATATATATATATATATATAAACATATATGCTCTTAAAAATGAAGGTGCCAGAGTGGTTCTTTAGGGCAATGCAATGGATGAACCATTTTTGGTTCCCAAAATATCCACCTACATGAAGGTTCCAGAAAGAACCCTTTATTTATTTAGATCTGTACCATACAGTAAATAATCATGAATAGATGGTGACAGATTTGTGAAATACCAATGGGTCTTGATTTTTCAAAGACTCTCAACTTACACATATAAATATATATAATAGCACAAGCTAAGTTTTTCTTGATCTGTTAGTATCCTGTGGCCCACCATACATTAAAGATTGTTTTTTCTACACATTAGGAAGTTTTTCAAAGCACAAAGAACCAACTTCATATGCAGAGAAGCCTAATTCCCAGAATGAAATGGTGCTCGGTCATGCAGTAAAGACACGAAGAACCACCCAACATAGTAAAAAACCATTTAGTGCCATTAAAGAACCAGCATTTTGAAGAGTGTAGGGCACATTTGGCAATGTCCATCAGCATCAGGTATTTAACATAAACTGCATATTTGTTAATTCCTTTATTTCATAAACAGTATATGTGCAGAATTTCTCTCAAAAATCATCACTTTTAATTTGGCAGTAATTATTAACATATCGGGAGAGCCTGTTAGATTACAGTATGTTACACACCACAAAATGTACATAAGGTACTGGACATGTGATAGAAGTGTAATACATGCATCATATATTAAATTGTCTGATTTGGGAAAGTTCATTAGAATTTGGTATTTTACATAAACAGAACCTCTGAATTTCCCCTTTGGAGTAATAAAGTTTATCTAATTAATCTAACCTAATCTGCATATTTGTTAATGTACATTACGTCTAAACATAGTGCATGTACTGTACATTACGTGCAGCATATTAGAATGTACTTACATTACACACATTGCATAGTAAGTGTTTCACATATATATTTAAATGTATATCTGTGTATATACAGTACAGTACTTTATCCAATACGTAACGTTCATTAAAATATGATGACAGGTGCTGTGTAAAGTTTTACCAAATCATTAAAGCAGAACAAAGCAGAGTATTGTAAGCTATAATTCCATCCATCCATCCGTCCATCCATCCATTATCCAACCCGCTATATCCTAACTACAGGGTCACGGGGGTCTGCTGAAGCCAATTCCAACTAACATAGGGCACAAGGCAGGAAACAAACCCCGGGCAGGGCGCCAGCCCACCACAGTAAGCTATAATTCTCATTTCTTAATTATTCAGGTCTCTAAATCCATTTGTTTGCACAAGATCTTACCAGAATTGCTATTATTATGTTGTGTATGCCATGATTTATTTATTTTTATTATTACTTATTTAATTAAATAACTGTTTTGTGCTCTATTCCATCTAATGAAACTTACAGAGTTCCTTTCAAACTATTTTTTTACTGAACGGTGCCAACACAAGTTTGGCCCAGTAGGTCACTAGTGATGGAAAAGTCTCTTTTGTTTTAAAACACTGTGACTGCAAACTTAAAAAAAAAAAAAAGGCCCAAAAATATGAAAATACTTCAGCAAAACTGAATAAAAGGAGTTCAGTCTAAGAAGGGAGTTCCTGCCTGATTTTGTCAGACATTATCAAGTGTCCTTAAAGGGCATTCGTTGTGTATTTTCCCTTTGAATGCAATTCTGACTTAAACAAAAGGGCAGAAAATGTTTTCGGATGGCTAGAAAACCAAAGTACTAAGGCTGCGAGGCGACCCCCAGAGCACACAATGGCCGGCCGAATGAAGGCGTTGGGTGCTTCTCCGTTACCTCGTGTCACTCTGGCTGCGCTTACATCTCTCCTGTGAATCTGAAATGAACTGAAGAAGCTCTGATGCCAGTCAGTAAGCTTCCAGCTTGCACTTAACACGTGTAGTAAAAAGACTTTTTAATGTATTTAAAGCATTTGTAGAATACGCACAGTGCGTATTGTCTCTCTCTCTCTCTCTCTCTCTCTTTTTTAATTACTCTATTTTTGTAATCCCTTCCCTTTCTCATTCTTCCCATTTCATTCTGTCACTGTGGGTGCTTTTATTCAGGTTCAAAAAATGTAAGTGCTGCGTAATTGAGTTTGGTGATTGAATGACGGCCAGATTGTGCTGCTCTGGCAGATATTTCAGACAATGGCATCTCCGCTGGCTTTAGTTTATTTTATTTTATTTTTTTAGGAAAGTGTGAAAATCCCTTCTTTTTTTTTTTTTCGAAGAATAACCAGGTGACATTCTGACGATGCTCTTAGCAAATCCGCGTCCCTGAAGTAGTTTTGAAAAGTAAGCTGCAGGGAGAACACGTGATGGAGAGGATCAGCTTCACCCTGCACGATAGTCTTGGAAGTTATTTTTTTTTAAAGGGGCAGACCAGCCTCTAGCACAGTGTTTCTCAACCTCGGTCCTGGAGACCCACTGTGGCTGCAGGTTTTTGTTCCAACCAGCTTCTGTTTTTAATTGGACTCCTGGGCTAATTAAGTGAGCTGTTATTTCCCAAGTTCTACGTTTTGGGAACAATATAGAAATTAGAAAACTAAGTTTGGTTAAAAAGAAAAAAAAAATATATATATATATATATATATACTGTATATATTAAAATGTACCAAGAAGTTATATTCTTTTTAACAATATTTTCATCTTGATTTTCATTTTACTTTTCTAGGTGTTCTTATTGTTTAATTAATCCATTATTTACTAATTAGTGGATCTGATGCTAAAGTAGTTGCAGCCTTTGCTTATTCAGTGTTGTTTGCTAGCGTGTCTGCTCTGCTCATTTTTAATTCTCATTAATAAGATACAACAAAGAGGAAAAACTGCACAGAGAAAGGGCAAAATATGATGAAATCAACAAAAGAGAATTAAGCATTTAAATCTATAGCAAAAGCAGAAATATTTCTAAATGTCTTATAAATGTAAAAATCATGTGCTTTTCTGAATGTAGGATAAAAGAAAAATAATAGCAGCTAATTAAATGAGATCAGTGCTATCAGGTGTTGTCACTGATTAGGAATCTGGTTGGAACAAAAATCTGCAGCCACAGGGGGTCCCCAGGACCGAGGTTGAGAAACACTGCTCTAGGATCATATCATAACCCTAACCCTAAATGGCAGCCTGCCTGTTTTGGGTTACCATTCACCAAGCTTTGAATTCTGTCAGGGTGTCATAAATCCACAAATACAAACCCAAATCACTGGCCAGTTAAACCAAGTTTCTATATCTTGCTTGGAAATTCTTGTTAAGTAGGCGACGTCAAGGCATTTAAATATGTTAGTTCGCCTATACTGTTAAATTATTATTACCATTACTATTCTACTACCCGAAAATTAACCTAATTAAGTAATACTTTAAAAATGAACTCTTTTTTTAATGAAGCATCAATCCACCGTTTATTAAAATCATTAGGCAGGGTTAAACATAGACAAGCTTATTACAAACACAATTTAAAGGTCCGTTAGGGTTCACATGTTAGGATTTTAGTCTACGCCGTTTATAAATGTGATATATCAAAACTGAAAAAAGAAAAAATAATAAGTGACCTGCTTTCATTGGGATTCATTTCTTAATTAACAGAAGTGTTCCACTTGTTAAAGATCGTACATAAAAATGACTGCCGTCTTCTCACACCTCTCAAGTAAGGCGATCTCCGTCTTAGCTTAAGAGGTGTTTGTGTTTGACTCTTATCAGTTTACCTCGCTTACATAAATACAGTTTGACCCCCACGCCCACCTCTCAATGCCTGACAATTCGACTTCATATCAGATTTTGTGCAACGCAGGACTTCTAAATGAGATCTTTTTTTTGCATGGGTTATTGAGGCGAATGAAGTGTTCAAGCAGCATCATTGTTCGCACACAACACAATTCAAAAAGTAAATGTTTAAATAACCCCGGAGATTACATGTGAACTGCACATATTACATTACTCCTGTTTGCTCTCTTCCTCTTTTTTTTGTTGTTGCAGTAACTATTGTTAACTAAGTGCGATTAGCATTTTAACAATCCAATAGTGAACTTCTGCCATTCTTAAAAATGAAATGCCGTGTATGCGCCATCCATCAAGCTGTCTCTGACCACAACAGGCTACTGGCTCCACAATCACTTGGCAGCACACAGCGACCATCGGAGTGTTAACAGCGCAGTTGGTGAAAGCATCCACCCCCACGTCCGCCTGCAGGACTGAAAAGTTAACCTGCTGGATGTGAGCCTTTTTGATGGCCGCCTTGGACTCCTTGCATTATGAATGGCAGACACTCTTGTGACACCTTCAACCCCCCCATGTAAACAGCTTGTCGCTTGAAGAGGACGCAGTTAGAGGCCACAGGGAGCTGAACGGAGGTTTGTTCGGTGGCAGGGTAGCTACAGGCTTACTGTATATCTCGTCTCATAATAAAGTGTCTCTTTCTTACAGCTGTTTTTGAGGACTTTTAGATCCAGGAATATGTTAGATGAAGGAGCTGTCCGATATAAAAGTGAGCCGACATTAATACTTATGTATCAAACGATACATTTTGAAAGGGTATTGTGTAGAGTGACATCAAAATTGCAACTCGTTACATATATAAATAAATTGAGCTTGAATGGGTGTGAGCGTGGGAGTGGGTATTAGTGGGCATTGCAATGAAGTGGCAGCCCAAGCAGGGCTGTTTGGTGCCTTATGCCCAGTGGGATAGACTTCAGCCCACTGTCTCCCTGACTTAGATTAAATGAATTTGAGAATGTAATATATGTGTGTGTGTGTGTATGTGTATATTAGAAGGAAACATGAACACACATAAAGGGTAAGGGCACCCTCAGATGAACCCCATATATTGTGCCACACAATAACAATCACAATTAACTTGTAACTTGAGGAACGTCTTTCTGTGAGTGTAACATTAGGCTGGTGAAAGATGGCAGAGGTGCTGGTTGCTAGTTATGAAGGTAGTGAGGTGGAATAATTAGGTCCAGGAGCCCCAGAACCAGAAGTGATGTTGTTTGCCCTTAATTTGTTGGTTTCCAGATCAGCAGAGAAGAAAAGAGAGGAGAAGCATTTAAAGTTAGGCCCCAACCTGTGGTTTGGGGTGGAATTGCAAGTTGTCTGTCAGGCATGCATATATAAAATGTGTAGTGTATGTATGTGTGTATCCATCTAAAACGGGTTGAAATCTAAGTATGAGTAAAAGCAGTGTTAACGTTTGCGAAGCACCATCTGTTGCAGATGTTTGTGATGCACCATCTTTTTTTATAACAGGAATATAGCAACTGAACGGACACATAGACTGACACACAGACACTTATCCTTATTGTAAGCGCTTGCGGTCTTTGAGACCACGCTTTGGCTGGAAGAAAAACTTTGTGTGTGCTGATGACGACGTCCTCCATCAGCCAGAGTGCACTTCTGCTGTCTGATGGGAATTGTAGTCCCTGCGTCAGTACTAGTTTTTTGCCTCCCCCCTTCCAGTTATAACCCTTCTCCACCATATGACAAATAGCTTATTTCTTAAGGCACATGCGAACAAACAAAAGACTTATGATTTTATTTATATAGATATACAGTAATACTTTGTGTAATGAAGTACATACATTCTGAGAATCTACTTTGTTAGGAGAATCTTCATTTTCAGAGAGAATATTAAAAAGGATAGAAAAGGAATGTGATACATGTATAAAATGAAGAAAAACAAAAACATACTCTTAATGAAGCAAACAACATTAATAGACTACAATAATAGTACATGTGCGTAATGTTTAACTTTGCTTTTTGAGATAAATTGCTTTTTTGCAGGGCGGCACGGTGGCGCAGTGGTAGCGCTTGCTGCCTCGCAGTTAGGAGACCTGGGTTCGCTTCCCGGGTCCTCCCTGCGTGGAGTTTGCATGTTCTCCCCGTGTCAGCATGGGTTTCCTCCGGGCGCTCCGGTTTCCTCCCACAGTCCAAAGACATGCAGGTTAGGTGGATTGGCAATTCTAAATTGGCCCTAGTGTGTGCTTGGTGTGTGGGTGTGTTTGTGTGTGTCCTGCGGTGGGTTGGCACCCTGCCCAGGATTGGTTCCTGCCTTGTGCCCTGTGTTGGCTGGGATTGGCTCCAGCAGACCCCTGAGACCCTGTGTTCGGATTCAGCAGGTTGGAAAATGGATGGATGGATGGATGCTTTTCTGCTTTGTGATTCTGACAAACTAAACATATAACAAAATGAATAATTAATTATTGCTTAAAATAACATTGAAACTGATTTTAC
This sequence comes from Erpetoichthys calabaricus, assembly GCF_900747795.2. NCBI lineage: Eukaryota > Metazoa > Chordata > Cladistia > Polypteriformes > Polypteridae > Erpetoichthys > Erpetoichthys calabaricus. Next base: position 13,075,492 of record NC_041410.2, on the reverse strand, counting down.
CAACTTGCAGAATATTGCAGAAAAAACATTTTCAACCCAAGTAACGAAATGCAAGTCTTTGTGTGCAATATACACAAAACACATGTTATTTGTAGTGCGTTGTGATGCTGCACATCATCTGAACAACGCCGCACGAGTTTAGCAATAGTCGGGAGGTAGCTTCATTGTACCGAAACTTCATAGCAAGATATACACTTACATATACGATTCATACGCTCTAACTAACCTATACATACTCATGGAGAAGGTTTGAGAAGGAGTATGCCAAAAATTAAGTCTAATTAAGAAACTGGTTGGAGTTTGAGGTCCTGACTTAGCTGGTCATTTGTTGGCTCATTAACTTCACATCTCATTTTTGTTCGGGTACCGTTTAAGGAAAAAAATGAAGAAATTCAGAGGATGGAGTCTTAAAAAATTCGGAAATTAAAATGAAGGAAAAAGGAGTTAATTAGCAACAAAAACTGGTCACTAAATAAGAAAAGAGAATGAAAACCTGCAGCCACAATAGTGTTCCAGGACCCCTGGTCTAGACCAATTAACATGTGCTTGGCTATGTGTAAAAACTGCAAAGATGAATAGATACCAAAAATAGGAACTTTGCTGAGCAATACACACATGCTGAAATTAGAATGAAAATGAATGCGGTAATCTATCTGCTATATAATAAAGGTCTGAGCATCCAGTCCCGCTGTAGCAATCTGATTGGTCAGTTTAGTTTTGGTCTGATTGGTCCTTTGGGCTTATTGACACGACAAAAGAGGAAGTGCAAGTGTGAGACACACAAGGGGGAGAAATGTTGTAGGAGGCACGCTGAGAGTCGCCTTCAAAGACAGCAAAGTGGAGAGGAGGCAAGAAAGCTGCCCAGAAATAAAAAAAGCAATGACTGAGCCTAAGAAGCAGGCTTTAGGAGAACGCGCTCAACGCAGAGGGAACACCAGTGAAGAGACATTCACAACATACCGAGGAAAGGCACTGACCGAACATGTAGGACAAGAGATAAAAAATATTTTTTAAACAATTCCATGACCTGTCTTTGACAGGTAGCGTGGCTAGTCTTATATATAAACGTCTATGCGTGGAAGTGTGTGTGCGTGTGTGTCCAGCCCGGAAGTGCGAGGTTACAGCATGAGGCTCAAAGCTCCGGCAAGGCGGCCCCAAGTTAACAATTCGGAAGAAGAAAGAAGTACGAGGCTACAGCATGAAGCTGAAAGAAAGCGACTCCGTCACCAAAGTGAAACCGCCAAGGAAAGACAAACTCGCTTAGCTGCTGATAGACAACGGAGGAGAGCACACCCGCAAAACAAAACCGCTGACTCCGCATTTCAATTTTTTTTCTGACGATTTTGATAGTTTCTAGGAGCTCGGGCTTTTTACAGCACAGGCTTACACAGCTGGTATAAATATAAACACACATCTGCATCAGCCTTAAAATCTGCATTCTGTACATGGATTGCCCAAATTGGAGTGTCTGGTGTGTGCTTATGTCTATCTACATATTCACTGTACGCATTTCCGCATTTATGCTGTGTGCTGCTTAGGAATATACACACAAAGCTCTAATTTGTAAAATCTAAAAGTGTCACCTGTGAGCTGTACAGGATATTAGGGTTACATTATATATATCTAATATTCTCAAATATACTTAATCGACAGTAACTCAGAACTCAGAGCCCAAGGCACAAGGCAGCTTGAAGGAACGTGCTTGTGAGTCGTACACAACTAAAGGAAAGGAAATGCGAATGGGCCAGAAGTCTCCCAGCTATTAATGGAGTGTGTCGCAGGAAACTCCCAATAGAGGAGATTCTAATAAATTTGTTTCTCTCTCGAGTTTTAAGCCAAAAAAGATTAAGAGGAGACATGATTGAGGTGTTTAAAATGATGAATGGCACGAGTCCAGTGGATCGAGACGGTAACTTTAAAATGAGTTCATCGAGAACACGGCTGGGAAACTGTTAAGGGTGAATGTTGCACAAACATTAGGAAGTTTTTCTTTATACAGAAGAAACTGAATAAGTGACCAAGTAGTGTGCAAGACAGTAGGACTTTAGGGACAGTCAAAATACGACTTGATGCTATTTTAGAAGAATTAAGTGAATAGCACTGGCAGGCATTTATGGGCTGAATGGCCAGTTCTAATCTCTTGTAAGGGAATCCCCCTGCAGCCTATATAAGAGTTCTTGGAGACTAGAGATATTGACGCAAGCATGTATCTTAAAGACTGTGGAGTGTGACGCTCATTGTGGTCAAAACCCAACAAATGCTGCTACCTCCTATAAAAGTCCGCATGGCCTCCTCTCCAACAGGTGGAAGCGGCTCCAACCTATGTAAATTTCTTTGAGTGTCCTGAAGAGCACTATATAAATACAATGTCTACTTCTTCTTCTGGCCCTCATCTATTTCTCCAGCTGTCTGCCAGACCAGCATTTCTGAACATGTGCTATGTGGTGCTTTCTTTGCACTTTTTAGTAACTCTTACTCTTAGCATAATAAGACTGCTTGGCAACCTCAGCTGGTATCGCTGCCATTTTTCATGTTTGTGTTCTTCACTAACATTGTTAAGTTAAAGTCGCCAGTTTAGAAAACAGCATTGTCCTTTTTGCCGTTACAGCAGTAGATCTGATGGCTTTCATTGCAGCTGACGGACCTGAAGTTTTGTATCATTGCTGTGTTGTTAGCCAGGCACAGCTCATGCAGTTTACACTTAGGAAATAGCTGAAGTTGTTTTGCTTCTTGCAGGGAATGTAAGTGAAGGCAAAAAAAAAAGAAAACGTAAAAAGGCCACCAGAAGCCGTTGTGCTTGTAAAAGCCTCAGCATCATCACCAAATGCTAGTTATCTCGACAGAAGTGTTACTGAGCTTTCAAAGTGCAAGAGAACCTTTTAATCAGGTTGCATTTTCTACGTTTTTAGCCCTCTGCTGTAATCTGATGAAAGTGCAGAGAATCACATTTAATATGGTTGTGTGTATCTGCCATTAAAATGCAGCTTTTGCAGTGGAAGAAATAATCTTTTCTATTTGTATACACCCAGCAATAAAACCATCTCATAGGGGGTTTGACTCGAAACGTGTCATCAATAACTAAAACACAATAGAAATGACAGCAGAAATGTTTTTACCCCAGGTGGTCCTAATCTTTTCAACAAAAGCCTAATTCAGTGCATGTCTTTGAAAATGCCGATAATCAGCCTTTCCTGTGTCCAATTGGATTCTGATATTCATTATTATGTTTATAAGAATTGCTTCTGAATGCTTAGAAATCACTTTTGTCCGACGCCTCCTCTCTCCCCAGTAGAAGAAAATACCCATGCATGCTATACCATTCAAATCATCTTGATGTTTAGTTATGCAAAGCACTGAGCTTTTTGAGGTTCCCCTCTATTTGTTTTTGCCCTCTAGACCTGAACTATCTTCATATTTAGGCCTTATTTTGTGCAGGAGATTGTAATGGACTGGGAGTTCAAACAACATTTCCAAAAACACCCACTAGAGGGGGATATCACTGTCAAAGCCAGGCTAGGAATAAGGGCAAATACATTCTCTTTAAAAAAACAATATGTCACAATGTGAAGATCCAAAGAGCATAAAAGACCTACAAATGGCAAATCCAAAAGCAGCCAAATCCCAGTACAGAATCCAAAGGAAAAAATGGTCAGAAAACAGTGCAAAAAAGGTCAGGAATCCAGAAAAACAATCACAAAAGCAGAGCAGAACCTGAGAAAAACTTATCAACTCCCAGGTGCATTCAAAGTGAACCGTCAGGTACGGTGGGAGACCCCCCCTGGATTTATAGGGAGGAGGGCAGTACTTGGAGGTGATTACCCACAAAACACAAGGAATATAACCAAAGGCAATGAAAACACATAAACAAAAGTAACATTAATGTAAATAAACAGCTCAATGATGAACAAAAAAGGACACAGCAACAAAGATTTGAACCTCAGCCGGGGAAAAAACCCTGGCTAAAAAATATAACAGAAAGTACACTTTTATGATAAGGAGTAAATCAGTAGGTGTCTCCTGCAAGAATGATCGGAAGAACTTGAAGTTATACGTGTCACACCCATTGACCCCAGGGGTTCACCCTTTAATTGGGTACAGGGGGGGGTGTCAACCAAAATTTGAAAAAATGCGGGTCGGTAATATAGGCATGTGGAGTGTTGCTTTATGCTATTTTGAGGTCGCTGGTCACGAATGTGATCATATTTTTGATATTTGATTCTTCACCAGTGGTCCTAGCCCTCTAAGAGCCACTCCTAAAAGTTATAAAACAACAAATTTCAAACACAAACATGTGGGGTATCGTTTTAGACTATTTCAAGGTCAGTGATTATGTATATACTATTTTTGATTACCAAGTTAGTTGTTGAAGACAGGTATTAGAATAAATTGTAAAACATTCGATATATCACGACCTATATGTAACCTTTCCTCTGTATCCTCGCATGTCTGAATCTCTCATGACTGGCACTCCCTCTCTCATCCGCATTTCTTGTAAAGCCTGATAGTCAGACTCCGTCATTTCAAGACACCTTGCTCATCACTGCCTGCTTTTAGAACTCCTGTCTGTGCAGGTGACTCTCAGCGTCCCTCCTACACCTTTACTCCTCCTCGTGTGTCTCACACCGGCAATTCCTATTTCAATTGCATCATCAAAGCCAAACTGACCAATCATATTGAAGCCAAACTGACAAATCAGATTGCTTTAAGGGACCGGACACACAGATAGACCTTAATATTTTATTATATAGAAGATTTTTGATCCCTTACTAGTGATCTAGCCCTGTATGGCCCTCTAACAGAGGGCGGAAACTGACAAATTTCTAGTATAATCAAGAATATTTAGACATTGAATATTTAAATTGAAGCATATATTTTAATGTATTTTAAATATTTGACCCAGCTCTTCTTGTTTATTATGTACTTCAACCTCATGAAATATATCATTACATTTCTGATGATTGCCCAGAAAGCAGGGCGGCTTACACTGATTCACACTTCAACTGCATTTCTTTTTATGATAATGTCACATCAACACAGTCATCATTTCTTTCTGCCCTCATTGATTTAAATGGTGTCATTTTATCCTCCTCCAAACACATGTTGGGCTTGCCTGATGAGCTCTAGCGTATGTACAGTATATAAAAATGTAGTCTTCTTCTGAGGTGCTCTCCCATTACTTACTGTACGTCTCTGTAATTCGCCACAGCCATTCAAAAATATCATTACATTGGTTATGAACACCTTGAATTTGGACGGCTTACGCTAATTGACTAATTGACAGGTTGCCGCCATTCTTCTAGATAAACCGATGACTTTAATTATTACTACTTCTTATTTGGCTGACGCCTTTATCAAAGGCGATTTACAACATTTGAGACACCACTGCTGACGAAGGTGAAGTGAGGAGCACAGACTAAACAAATGAGACACACATTTTATTTCTTCTCTTAAACCTTTTTTGCCAGTTACTTTAACTTCATGAACATATCAAATAAATGTAACATGGAATTTGAATTTTAAAAATTTTCTTTGTTGTTTTCAGCACACTGTACTGCGGCCCAGTGTTTCAGATTTTGCTTTCAGGTTGTTTTCACTCAATGTCTCGATTTTCTCAAATAAATCTCCACCTTTGGGGTAGACAGGAAGCTTATCCAGGTACTAACTAAATATGTTGTATTATAATTTTTCTTTTCTTATTTCTGTAACTGAAGTTATTTAATGAACAATTGTTGCATACAGCTATTTTTGTTGTTGTTGGTAGTCTGAGTGAAAAATGGCCGCACAGTCAATGTTATGCCTAGCAAACCACATAGTGTTTAGTTGCTTCTGTGGCTTATAATTAATGCATCATTATATTGAAGTGATCTTGAAATTGGACCTGATACTGATATCAGATTTTTTTTATGTTTTATTATCGACCAGTACCTGTCAGATTTGTAATCTATCAATCAGTTATGTCTGCCACACAACTCTGTTGGAGAAGCACATATCAGATGTGTGCATTCACATCACTCATTGGTCTAAAGCAGCCTGTTTGTCTGCCATCTCACTATGCCATAGATAGGGCGGTGGCAGCAAGTGAATCAGTTAAACCAGGGCTACTTAAACTCTGAGAATCCAAATAAGAAAATCAAAACCATAATGGGACCCAAGAAGGGGATTATCACCATGATGACAACAGAGCCATACATAGACAAATAGCAATGACCATATTATAATAATAATAAAACAGTAAATGTTTCTGTATCATTTCAAGCATACCATATTTCTTACATGAATAGTTCTAAAAAAGAGTAGTGTAAAGTAAACGTATTGTTAATGAAACAATAATTCTAATTTTTCTGTCACATATCGTGCTTCAATAACCTGATTATTCACAGAAATCTGATTTCTAAAATGCCACGCAAACTCTTATTGCGATTAGAGAAATCGGGCTATTGGCCTCTGTGAAAGCTGTTTTATCAGAGGTGGATTCCTCCATGAATAACCTGATGATGTGGCCACGTCAACCCTTAACCAGGTTACTGTTGAGGATTTTGTAGCCTGCGCCAATCCGTTGTACTCTGTCAGCTGGCGCACATGTTAGCTTCACATGCATTTTCAGCAGCCAGGGGTAAAGGCTTCCAAAAAATAAATTTCCAGAGGCAAACATTCAGGCAATCACATTATTCCTTCTCCTGGCTGAAATAACTGGTCTTAGTATTTCAGGAATTCCTAAATTAACATTGATGAGCTGAACGTGCAGTGCTAAGCTCAGCCACTCAATCTCGAGAGCAGTAGGATGACACGTTTAAAGTAACAAGTCACGCAGTACTTACTGGAGTAACAATAGCTGCATTATTATCATTATTGTTCGGCGGCACTGGGTGTCATGCGAGAAGCACACGTACCGCTATGCCTTTCCTTTGCAGGGCTCAGTCACGTAGCCAAACAGAAACGTGTGCTGCATGCAATCTGGTAAGAGAAACCTATAAATAAAGCGTCAGTTTGACTAAACATATCTATAAAACATAATTGTCATAGGGAGTCAGGCTTATTTTTAGATTCATGGCGGCTGATGATGACGTTTTTTTTTGCACAGTTTAATGACGTTGGAGCGTTTTGACAAAGGGGAACTCCAGAAGATTACTTATCTGATTATTAATCAGTCCGATTTCTGCCTTAATCGGGTTATTCACTTTAATCCGGTTATGTGTGTGCATGTAAACGCACTGACTGTCAGTGTAAATGCGTAACTTTAGTAAAGAAATTCTTGGGGTGCAGATCTGATGATTTGTATGGTCGGTCACTTAACTTACTCATTTGATTATTGGTGCCAAGTAAAGAATAAAGTAGTTAAAAAATAATTAATCAGTGCTGTTTATTTACCTTGTCTTAAACTGCAAATATTTTTCAAATCAAAAGAGTCCCACCATTAACAGCACATACAGTATCACTAAAATAATGTGTAGATAGTTCAGTATATCCCAGTTTTCATATAACAATTCAATAAACTGAGTAAAAAAAGTAGCTAAATTAGTTCTAAAAAATGTAGGCACTATGTGTAATTTATGCGGGGATAGGATAACTCTTGATTAATAATTTGGTGAACTGTCCCCTTTCAAGTGTTTAATGCTGCCGACTGACACTGTGTTGAACTCGGTCTACCCCTTGTCTCAACGATGTGATCATTTCTGGTGTTCTTATGGCTCTCAGTGGTCCAAAATTGTCCTTCCCACTGTCAGTAGATTGAAATTTATCCAAGCACTTAAGAAAAGTGTGACGATGTGGTATTCTTCCTAACACCTCTGCTAAAGATTCTGATTCAATTCTATGCCTGAATGGCGAGCACACGATGAGCTATCGACCATGGCCACTGGAGCTGCTTTCAGCGTATGACTTGTATGCCCCGATGCTATTCACTCGCCCTTCATAACACTCGGAAAATCGTCACATTCTTGTGCCACATCAATTAATTCCATTTTGACATTTCAAATAGCGCCGCGGCCCTCTCGCCTCACAATCTCATCAGTCATTCCCTCCCCTTGTCCCTTTTCTTGTTCGTATCTTAGCTTGTCAGTCATCTCGGTTTGATTGTTTCTCTGGTAGTGACTGGGAAGGTGACGTCATGGGGAATATTTTTTTATATTTTTGTGCTATAGAAACGAAAGCTCTCTGTGATGACTTATTGGCATTGTTTTTGCACACTAAACAGAGGGCGGTTTATCACTCACGTTTGGACCAACTCGGCTAACTTTACTATGCAGTGATGTGGTGGCCCATTGCAAACATGTCACTGACCCAAAGATCAAGAAACGCTGAATTTAACTAATCAGGATGCTTTAGGCAAACAGATGGAGTACTTAGAATTCCAATGAAACACATCTGCTCTTTACAAAAACTGCCACCTGATATGGTACTGTTATGAGTAAAATAACTAGAAAAAAATATTATAGTGTCATTTTTTATAATTCCTACAGAGTATCAAATAATTACATTTATAGCTGGGTGCTTTGTCAATTTGTCACCTCTAGAATAAAGTCTTGTCATATTCTTACCTGTGGGCGTCACGGTTGCGCAGTGGTAGTGCTGCTGCCTCGCAGTTAGGAGACCCGGGTTCGCTTCCCGGGTCCTCCCTGCGTGGAGTTTGCATGTTCTCCCCGTGTCTGTGTGGGTTTCCTCCGGGCGCTCCGGTTTCCTCCCACAGTCCAAAGACATGCAGGTTAGGTGGATTGGCGATTCTAAATTGGCCCTAGTGTGTGCTTGGTGTGTGGGTGTGTTTGTGTGTGTCCTGCGATGGGTTGGCACCCTGCCTGGGATTGGTTCCTGCCTTGTGCCCTGTGTTGGCTGGGATTGGCTCCAGCAGACCCCCGTGACCCTGTGTTCGGATTCAGCGGGTTGGAAAATGGATGGATGGATATTCTTACCTGCTTAATCCAGACCAGGGTTGTATAGTTAGAGCCTATCCCAGCTGGCACAGGGTGCAAGGCAGGAATAAACCCTGGACAGGGCGCCAGTCCATCACAGGCTGAACACACACACACACACCCCAGGACCAAGTTAGCATCACCAGTCCACCTAACCTGTACGTATTTGGACTGTGGGGGGAAACTGGAGCACCAGGAGGAAACCCACACAGACACATGCAAACTCCATGCACTGAGGACCTGGGACATGAACATTGGTCCCCTTACTGCAAAGGCAGCAGCTCTACCACTGCACCACCGTGCCAACCTGGAATAAAGTATATAATTGTAATTATTATTAATTTGTACTACCACATTGTTTTGTTTGTGGGTGCCATCATTTCCGGGGACCTGTTATCAAGGTGCAACTTTTGGTTACCAAAAGTTTGGCTGCGTTATCAGAGGTCACGGTGTTTGTCATTGATGCAATGCCTTAAGCATGATGGACCTCTAGTTACCCGACGTCTGGAAAAAAATAAAGTGTTTTTTTTTAATTATTATTTTGAAATTATTAGCATTCCAATAATAAGTATTATTATTATTATTTGCATTCTTGACTACGATTCTTGTTCAGTGTTTTGGCTTTCATGCTTCGGTTGATTCTGTCTCTGACTGAGTTCATCACCCGGTCACTTTGCAAATTCTTCACTGTGCAGTTTGCTGACAGTGCAGGTTTGACCACAAAGAGCATTTAATTCCACATCAAAACAGTAGGACTGATGGAAGTGAGCACAGCTACACGAGGGAATTTCTAAAGGAACATCAGCAGCGACCTCCCTCAACTTGCTCCCCTGGACCACTTTCAGCAGTTGGTGGATCTTTTTATGGAGCTTTACCCTCCAAGCTCTGCTGAACAGACTCAGCCTTCCTTAGAAATGACCATAGCAGGTGATTAAGTCTTGGTCCACAACACTGCGTTTTTATTTTAAAGGGTGTGTTTAAACCAAAATGATATCCGTCCACACCAGCGTTTTCACATCGCTTATGAAAGTATCTCCCTGCCACAGTTTAGCGACTGAAAACTTGTATGAAGTAGTCATACACATTGTGGTGGGCCCTGGCCGGGACGTGGCTCTAATGGAAGGAGAGGGTGTTTTCAGGGCAACGAGAGGGCAACCCCCTTGGCTCACAGCAGGGCCACGGGTTTGGAGCTTACAAGCTCAACCCTCCTGGGGCCTGTGGCTACCACCAGGGGGCGCCTGAACAGTTTCTGAGCCCCGGGTTGCAGCACTTCCCCCACTCCCAAAAGTGCTGCTGGAAGATCTAGAGCACTTCCGGGTGCCATATAAAAGGGGCCGCCTCACTCCAATCGAGGAGCCAGAGTCGGGAGGAGGAAGACGAAGCTTGCTGGGAGAGGAGTAGAGGCAGGAGACTGAGAGAGAGAAGAAAGGAGTGTGATTCTGCTTGTGTATTGTGCTCTGTAGAGGGGAGTAAAGGGAAAGCATCGCCCCACTTAAGATAAAAATGTGTGTGCTGGACAGTATTTGTGTCTGCCCGTCTGTGTTGGGGTTAAGGGGGCTGCACACACCCCAGGTTCCACAATGTACACTGGGCATGTGCACAAGAATAGGAAGTGTCCTCCATGGTAGAAATTCATTTGCAGTTTGTGTTTAGACACACGGAGAACAGCAATCGTGAATAAGAAAAACAAACAAACTTAGTTAGGACCGATGATGAGGTAGAATTGTTACTGAGAGTAACACACGGCGAACGCAGAGACTGAAAAAATGTAATGAGCTGGATCCAATTAAGGAAAGGCCACGTAATAAGCACAAACCAATCAAATCAAGTCAAACCAAATTTGATTTGTCACATTTAAATTATCCATACCGTACAATATACAGTAAAATGCTTAGTTGCTCAACACCTAAGACTGTGTCTTGAGACCAACACAGGGCAATAACAATACACAACTTTATAAACTTAAAAATCATTAATAGAATTATGCAGAAGTCATAAATAATAATAACTAATAAGTAATACAAATAACTAAATAGAAGACTGCATTTAAATAACTTAATGTGAGAGTGATTTAAGAAAAGGGCATCATGTACTTGTAGACACCGTCCTCATGTAGGATGTGGATGGGCTGTGGACAGAAGCTCTGGCTCAGTCTCTCTGAACTGCATGGACTTTAGACATCGGTATCATTCACCTGACCGCAGCACAGAGAAGAAGCCATTGCTGGGATGGCTGGTATTGCATATAATTGTCCTTGCTCTGGTATGACATGGCTAGGCGTAGATGTCCTGGAGGTCAGTGAGCGCGCACCTTGTCATGCGTTTATCTGACCGCACCACTCTGTTTAAAAGCCTTGAGGTCCTGCTGCTTGCCGTTTTTTAAACCATGCGGTGATACTTCCTGTCAGGATGCTTTCCATGGTGGATGTATAGAAGTTCATAAGTATCTGGGAGGGCAGCTTGAAATCTCTGAGGCGTCTGAGGTGGTACACACCTTGCTGTGCCTTCTTCACCAAGGCATAGATGTGCTTATGAGTGTGATTATAGTCTACGTTTTCAAAATTCTCAGTTTTTACCCATCCACACTGCTATGCTGAACCGGCATTTTTAAAAGTATTTGGCTTTTCAAAAGTCTCAGTTTTTGGAGAGCAGTGTGGGTGAAAACGGAGCCTAATATCCATGTTTATAAGTGAAAACAGCCTTGTGGATTTAGCCTACTGAAAGTTTTATACTGCTGGTGATTATACGGGAGTCCTAACTACTTTTCTTCATATTATAGATTACTGAGCTTCTCTTATTGGCGGTCTTCATACTTTTTTCTGCTGCGTGTTGTAATGTCTGCAGATAACATTAACCACAATTAGCAAATGCTAGTTAGTGCCTTGTATGTTACATAAATGAATCAACCTATCCAATAGTTCAAGGTAATTTTATGATTCGTCAGTTATAGTTAGAAGATGCCAGGTTTATGGCAGTCAAAAGTGACCTCCCATTTGTCCCACCCAAATGGTGCCTTTCGCCCAGCGCTAAAATCTCAAAGTTCAGCATTTGCATCTGGAGTAAAACTCCATCCAGTTAAAAACAGAAGGAAAGCCTGCATCCTGAGTTTTAACACTTAGGGTGCCAACTCCTTTCATACCTCCAATATGTTAGCATAGGACAGGACAGAAAGAGCCCAAACTGTCCGCCATATTGTCCTGACACAGTATGCCAGCTTCTTTTGATGATCCGGAGGTTTTATTTCATGCCCAGCTGTCTCTTTGCACACAGGCAATTTAAGTTCTTTCATCACATCTTTTGGAGCTGACCCATCCTGACATCAGGCTGTTACAACAGTTTAGTGTTTCATGTTGAAGGACTTTGTAGTATTTGATCAGAAATCTCGCCAAGCCTATAATCCATTAAAAGAGATGATGATCCTCTCGTCTGAGTCTGTGTCATGAACTCTTTGAATCTCAGACACTGTCACCTTACTGAAACAAAGACGGCGGCAACAAACAATTCCTGTGAACGTAATTCGACCAGAATGTTTAACCATATTGAAGAAAACGTACGCATGCTGTGATTTTGCCTGAGTGACATCCAGAGATTCGATTTCTTATTTAACAAGTGTTAGTACTTGAGTGCAGAAGAATGTGTACTACATTTTGGATTTTAAATTCCTATGGATCAGATTAGAAAAAGTATATTTTAATGGTGACTCCAAGCACTTAAATTAAATACATTCAGCTGGTCTATAGTGATCGTGACTGTAAACATCATAAACTTACCAAAGTAGCCCAGCAAACTATAAATATTTATATTAAATGTAGATCCCATAAATAAACTGACAAGCTCACCATAATAAGAAAGTTTGATGTGATCAAAACATAACGATTGTCTTACATATTGTCATATTCCTGATTCCTGTTTGCTGTGCCCACACCAGTGTATGCAGGGAACACAATATCACCGTTCACACAATGCACCGTGTCAAGAAGCCTAATATGGAGAACTTTTTAGTGCGGCGGAAGTGAACATGAGCAGTGTCGTCAATTAATTCACAGGGGGTGATGAAAGTAGAGGGGGCTTTAACTCAAACTGTAATGTAAGACATTTTTAATTTCTCTTTAGGAACAAATTCAAACAAGTGACAATGAGTGATCCAAAAGAGTAATCCACCAAAGCAGTAAATCTAATTAAAAAACACAAGACTCACAAAGACCCCACCAAACGTCTGCTCTGTCATAAATAGTCAGAGGTGAGGCTCAGGAGTGGGGACCACGGGGTGGCCCTACCATCTACAAAACACAAGAGCAGCATAGTAATACATTATAATAAACATAGGAAAAGCACTTTAAATTAAACCAAGAAAATATAAAAATAAGGAGCATGAACAGGTGCCAGGGAACCCCACCCGGTGTTATATTAAGTCAGGGTTCCTCCAACCGGCTGGTCTTCATATGATTTCTTTATGTCCTTTTTGTCCATTTTTGCTTCTTTTGTATATGCTAATAGTGCTACTGGTGTTAATAATTGTGTTTCTTATTAGTTTTGAATATTATTTCATTTCTCTGTGTCTATGCTTGTTCTGTTTTGTTCCATGTGTCTTGTGGGTGGTCCCCCAAGAGTCGGCGCCACCTGCCCCTCACCATCAAGGGACTGAAAACCTACAGTCCCTTGCAGTTTATTGAATGCGCTGGTGTTTTTCAAGTTTCTTTGTGAGTTTTCCATGCTTGTGTGATTTACTGGATTTTGTTTAGTTTGGTGGTCTGTTTTTTCTTTTTTTAATTCTTTGATTTTGTGTATTGGGACTTGTTGGTCTTTTAAGGTAACTCTTTTGCTTTCGTGCCACAAAGTATTTTTGCAAAAAACAAAATCTTTTTATTGATAAAGATTGCTCTTTTTGTGGCTAACTGGTCTTTGATGGCCCCCTCACCCCCACCTCTAGTGGGCATTTTGAGTCATTTTTGGGACCAGTTGTGCATTGGAACTCTCCTAGTTCACGGCACTGGCTGAGACATAACATCAGAAATCAAAAGCTGCACTTTCTAACTAAGTAAAATACTCTCAATCCTGATTGGCCTTTCAGTTTTCCCAGAATACACTGCAATTCTGTTCTGCTTGACCAGACTTTAAGGCTTAAGGTCTATTGTCAAGTCTTAGCCAGGGCTCTGGGGTTCCAATTCATGTTTTATGTCTCTTCATTCTAGATTCCTTATTTTGATTATATGCATCCTTCTTTGTTTTGCCTTTGTTATGTTCCGCGTGTTTTTTGTGGGCGGTCCTCAAAGCAGCAAGCCCACCTGCCTATCACCTCCAGGAACTGCCATCTGCCCTATAAATTAAGAGGGTGTTTCGCAGTTTCTGGTGGTTCATTGTGAATGCGCTTCAGAGTGGTAAGTTTTTGTGTCTGTCTTGTGTTTTATCACTTACTGGATTTTTTGACCTATTGCTCTCGTTTTTTGAGTTTTTTGGGATTTCGTATCAGGACTTAGTTTGATTTTGGATTTGCCTTTAACAGCCATTGTATGCCTTTTATGCTTTTTGGAGTTTCTCAGTGATGCAGAGCATTTTTCTTGTGAAGAATAAATATTTTTATATAAAGATTCTTTGTTTGCCTTTGTTACTAGCTGAGTTTTTATGTGGGCATTTGTAGAACTACATGCTTTGGAAATGTTTAATGCTTGGGACTCCTAGTCCTCCACACCTATCACCTGAAATTTGTCATTTGAAACGTTAAAGTGTCACAAAAACCACAAATTCACACTTGCACTTTCCTACTGGAACAAACAGAACCACCATGAACGTAGAGTAATGCTGCGGACCCCAGCACAGCGGGTGGGATTGGCGATTTTGATTGACAGTTATTATGCCCTTAGACACACCCACAAGTCCTTGGCTCATACGCACACTGTGACACTGTACAGTGACAATGGTTGTGTAGAAACAAAGCTTTAAATAGTGTCACCTTTCAAAGATGGGGAAAATAATCCAGCCCAGCGCACTGTTTGCGATAAGAAAGTTCAACACAGCGACAAGTACTAGCAACCAATTCAAGCCATTACAAAACGCACACATCCTGACAATTACAAGTGTGAAACACAGCGGTTAAATTGCATCTCGTATCAGACAAGTGAATAGCTGACATGATGAACGTGATGTTATCCAGGTAGCTCTACTGCTTAAGGAATACATGAGTTCAGATGGATATTTTGCTGTTTACTGCTGATGAGTTTAAATAGTTGGGTTCAACAGTACAGAGTAAGGGGGATTGTGGAAGAGAGGTGAAGAAGAGAGTGCAGGCAGGGTGGAATGGGTGGAGAAGAGTGTCAGGAGTGATGTGTGACAGACGGGTATCAGCAAGAGTGAAAGGGAAGGTCTACAGGACGGTGGTGAGACCAGCTATGTTATATGGGTTGGAGACGGTGGCACAGGAGACAGAGCTGGAGGTGGCAGAGTTAAAGATGGGAAGATTTGCATTGGGTGTGACGAGGACGGACAGGATTAGAAATGAGGACATTAGAGGGTCAGCTCAGGTTGGAGACAAAGTCAGAGAGGCGAGATTACATTGGTTTGGACATGTGCAGAGGAGAGATGCTGAGTATAATGAGAGAAGGGTGCTAAGGATAGAGCTGACAGATAAGAGGAAAAGAGGAAGGCCAAAGAGGAGGGATGTGGTGAGAGAGGACATGAAGGTGATGGGTGTGACAGTGCAAGATGACGAGGGCAGGAAGAAGATGATCCGCTTTGGCAACCCCTAACGGGAGCAGCCGAAAGAAGAAGAAGACTGCCGATGATTAATTCTGAAACAAGTTGCCTGTTGTGGCCTAATGCAACAGGCCAAACTGTGCAAAGCATGACAGTCACAGTCCTTTGTCATCAGTTGTGAATTCAAGTTTGAGAAAAACAATTTTGTTTGGTAAATTTAACTCAAATGAAGTGGACAGTATAACCAATATGGTCAAACCAGCATGTTAATAAGGCTAACATGAGATGCTTTCTCACCACAGGAACTTTGTTTTCAGGAACCAGTGAGTTCCTGTACAGTGCAGGCCCCGAGCCACTTGTGGTCCCTGACCACTTTTGTGTGTTGCACTCCCAACGCACCACAGGAACTGTGACCTTTATGCAAAATGCATGGCGCGCAAAGAAGAGCGACACGGTGTGAAGTGAGGTGCGTTCGAGAGATCATGGTGGCACTTAAAACACGGGATGGGAAAACGCCTTCTGCTGTATTAAAATAACTGTCATTTTCTTGTAAGTTCAAAAGTGCAGGAACTTAACTGAATGACCAAAATTGCGTCTTCAATGGTTTTCCTTCCAAAAACGATTCCAGTTACCAAGTGCATTGCTGCTACACTCCTAACCCAAGGATCAACATCAGGATCCTCTGACTCAACCAAGGGCCGGGCCATCACCAGAGGCTTCTGGTTATTTTCAGTGTAGTAATGAAACCGCCCACCCCCTAGACTGTCATTTGCAAGTTTGTGAAATAGTTTGGGGGGTTTAGGGACTCCTGTGTAAGTGATGGCCTTTATGTGTCTACAGACCCTGAACATATCCACTCTTAAACTCCATAAACTCTTATAAATGTTATGACTGATAATATTATAAGTAGGTATCTGTCTCCTGAAATTGATGTTATTTCTTCACAAACATGCCTCATATGCATTTGCTATGCAAAATTGTGATCTAAAGTTAAGCACTTTGTATATAAATTTTAAAAAATATTTTTTATGCTCTGGCACTTTACAATGGAGAGTATGGAGCTTGAAGGAAAAACTTAACTTACCAAAAATGTCCGTTTTTCAAGCCAAAGCAACTGTCAAGTGTTGACCCGCACCTTTCTGTTTTTCCGATTCATGTTTGTCAACACAAAAGGGATCTGGAAAAAATCGTTTGATCACATATTCCTGGTAGAGTTTTTCTCGTGGTAAGGATACGTTTTCTATTTGCTGCTGCGAATTCTCACATAAATATTGAAGTGAGTCAAAACAAATCCAACCACGTGTCACAAAAACATTTACTGTGATTTGGTCTTTTGAGAGGAAACCACATCATGGGGGCTGAAAGGTTGCTACGCAGGAACAACTGCATAGCTGGCATTGGTCTGTCAAAGTTTCTGACTGTCATAATAATGGTGTGTGTTTGTTAAAAAACGATATGTATAAGCTATTCTAACACGTGTGTGTAATCGTAAGTTGCAGGTCAATACTGGGCTGGGCTTGAAAAATAGACGTATTTGGCAAGTATTTAAGCTTTTCCTCAGTGCCCCATAGACTACAATGTAAAGTGCCAGTGTGGGTAAGATGTTTTTTTTTTTTTTTTAATTTATCGAAAGCACTTAACTTTAGCACACAGTTTCGCATTGCAAATGCATATATAGCATGTTTGTGAAGAAATAACTTGGACTTGAAAAACACCAAACTTATCCTTTAATATGAGCTTGTTAAATTTCCATGGGCACCCTGTGGGTCTTGTTGTGAAGCACTGGAGCAATCTCAACTGAAATCTCAAGATGTATTTTGATCGGGCACCATTCTGGTACAGACAGAGAGCTGAGAGTGAGGTTCAGATTACCCTACTGTGGCGACGAGTTGTGCCACATCATATCACCGGTGGCATGCCACAGAGACTCGCTTCACTCAGAATACGTCTAGGTTTGAGCCCTTCAGCTAAAGGAAATAATCCACACTTCAAACTGACCTCACTGTGTTCCAATTACTTGTTGGGCTTGTTTTCACACAGTGTTTGCCTCTCTTTAACTACAAGATTTCTTTGGACTGAATAGGGAAAAGCTACAAATTGTGGATGGGCTTCAAGGTAGTGCACTGATGGACTCACAACTGCAGAGTGACTTTGGGTTCAAATCCCAGCTCAGTGGCTCTCTGCATGGAATGATAGATTTTCTTCCGATCTGTAACATTTTTTCCCCCCTTGTGTTCTGGATTTCTTTCACATCCCAAAGACATGGTGATTAGGTAGATGATATTGGATCTGTGCGAGTGGATGAGTGATTGAGGCTAGGAATACACTGGGCTTGAAGCCTTGTGTGGTCAGGACAGACTCCGCTACCCTGTCACTCTCTTCTCTGCACTCAGGATTGCTTGTGAAGGCCAATTTATGTTGAGATGGAATCGGGGTTGTTCTGCCAGAATATTATTTGATAATAAATAAATCAGAATTTTGGTCACAATAAAGAGCTAAACATCTTCTACATAAGAACCAAAGAATTAACCAGACTGGGTATGAGTGAAAGTGTTGACGAAATTGAGTGTGCCCTGTGATGGACTGCTGCCCCATCCAGATTGTACCCAGCATGTGCCTTTTGCTGGTTTTAGCTGCTGCTTGCCCCATGACATCTGTGTTGTAATGAGTGAGATCGGACATAAAGGAAATGAATCAAGAATGACTGCTAAAAGGGGGGCCAAAGTTTAGGTGAGGAATGCCACCAACAAGTAGTCGCATGGCAGCTGCTCCTTACCAGACCATGACGCAGCAACAGGAGCCTATGACAGACAGGAAGTAGAAAACAAACATTACAGGCGGGGAGATGATGGACGCTGAAACTCTCTACTGTATTCACTCTGCCAGCAGTTAATCAGTGGAGCACGGGGACATTCAAAGGCAATATGTACGTGCGCTGTTCACCGTATAATTCAATTAGTAATGGTGCTTGATAGATAGATAGATATGTAAGGCACTGTAAGTTAGATTTGAAAGGAACTATATAATAGATCAATATGTAAAGCACTGTAAGATAGATAGAAAACAAACAAACAAACCTTATTTGTTCCAAGAGGAATTTAAAATTTTACAGAGGTTCAAAAATATAGAAATATTATAATAAACAATAACAACAGAGCCCTTCAGACACACACAAGAATTACAAAAAGCCAGATAAGACTTCACACTTGGCTAAAGATAAGAGATCACTCACAGTGAGGCTTCATGAAGGCATATTGCCGCAGGCATGAGGAGCTCCAGTCGTGATTTCTGA
Source organism: Erpetoichthys calabaricus (assembly GCF_900747795.2). NCBI lineage: Eukaryota > Metazoa > Chordata > Cladistia > Polypteriformes > Polypteridae > Erpetoichthys > Erpetoichthys calabaricus. The sequence goes on along the minus strand of NC_041410.2, from coordinate 13,056,605 downwards.
CACTTGATTGAAGCGTCTAATTTAAAAAGTAAAGCATTTGACTTAGCATTCTCCTCTGAATATCCTCCTACACCTCTTAAACCCACAAACAACCAAATACCTTCTGATAAGTAATACCAAATACCATTTTTTTTTCAAAATGATTGTCTTCTACAACTTTTAAGCTGATGTCACATTACACAACTTCTAGTCAGAGGAGATGCAAAACAAGTGAAGATGCTGATGCTGCCACCCAAGTATGTCAGATTACACGACTTATAATCAGAGGGCTGTGAACCTTGACAAGTGGAGATGCTGATCTCGTCAACTGAGAATGTCACTTTACATACATTGTACTTCATGGTGAACGCTCATTGCTTGTCATCTCTCATGCACAGATGTCACCTGTCCCTACGACTTAAGACAAAATCTTGTTGGGATGAGTGTCAGACTACATGACAGCCTTCAACCTGCTCAGATAATGCAAATGAACTCTGTGACTGAACAATCGCTATGAAAGACGTGTAATGTGACGTGGCTTGGCTGGGTGGCACCCGAGTCTTGCACTCACGTTCCTAAACCTCCTAACATTCTAATGGCAGCTTTTTCCTTTACAGTGTTCATTGAGGCCTCATCTCATTACTCTGTTATTATTCTGCACCTCTGATTTGCATTCTGAGTCATTTTACCATTGTTATATAAATTCAATGGTGAGTGTTTTGTAAGAATGCAATCTATGGAAAGCTCTCTCATTAGTACAGATATTATTAATTGGCTGGCTGTTTTGCACTCCTCACTGTAAGGGAGAGGATAGAGGACAGAAATATGGCTGTCAGAAATCCCACAGCACACGGATAGAGAGAGGATCACTGACGTCAACGTTTTTCCAGGACCGGAATAAGTGCATACGCTGTGCTATCATAAATGACCACAAATGGGTTAAAATGATGTTTAAACTTATGTCAGGCTCTGAGGTATAAAGAACATAATTCTCTGAAAGCTCTGCTTGAATGCAGGGAGTACTTAGTCTCTGGCTCTGCATCATCTAATGCTACAATGTAATTTGTTTTCTAAAGTACTTATTCAGCCATGTCCACTGAAGCACTATAATTACAGACCTGATAGCAATGCTAATATTGGAAAAGAGCAAGATGGGAATCCAAGTGAGATCAAAGCTAAGTGTGGTTCGCATCCCTTTTCGTCACTTGCAGAGGACACAAACGTTGCCTTGTCATTGATCAAGAGCTGTTAAGTGTTCATTTTTTATAATATCTTGCTGCACAGTGTCAGAGAAAAAAACAAAAAAAGAAGGCACCTATGAATTACGCTGTGTATCGCTATGAGGTCTGTCCATCTAAAGATCGTTACAGAACACTACGGGAATGTTATTTATGTCAGTGTTTCCCAACCTCGGTCCTGCGGGCACACTGTGGCTGCAGGCTTTTCTTCCAACCAGCTTCTGTTTTTAATTGGACTCCTGGGCTAATTAAGTGAAGTGTTATTTCCCAAGTTCTGTGTTTTGGGAACAATATAGAAATTAGAACACTAAGTTTGGAAAAGAAAAAAAAATACATATATAATATTAAAATGTACCAATCAGTTATATGGGAATAATGTATTTTTTTCTTTTTAACAATATTTTCATCTTGATTCTTATTCTACTTTTCTAGGTGTTCTAATTGTTTAACTAATCCATTATTTATTAATTAGTGGGTCTGATGCTAACGTACTTGTAGCCTTTGATTATTCCGTGTTGTTTGCCAGGGTGTCAGCTCTGCTCGTTTTTAATTGACATTAATAAGATGCAACGAAGGGGAAAAACTGCACAGATAAAGGGCAAAATAGAATGAAATCAACAAAAGAGAGTTAAGCATTTAAATCTATAGCAAAAGCAGAAATATTTCTAAATGTCTTATAAATGTAAAAAATCATGCTGCTGTGCTTTTCTGAATGTAGAATAAAGGCTAAATAATAAGAGCTATCAGGTGTTGTCACTGATTAGGAATCTGGTTGGAACAAAAACCTGCAGTCACAGTGGGCCCCCAGGACCGAGGTTGGGAAACACTGATTTATCGATCTGTGGAATGTTACAGTCAGCCACAGAGCTGTGTACATCGGTCTGGTATGGTGCCTTTTATATCCTCCATCTTGTGGATAGTCGAAGTCTGCCGGCAGAAGGTTACGGTCTGGTGAGACATTTAGTCTGCTAGAGTTAACTACATTGCCTTTTATGTCAACCTGTTTGAAACAGTTACAGGAATCACTCTAGTATAGTGCCTTCTATGTCAAGCTCCCAAATGTTAAAGTCAGTTACTTAAAGGACTCTCTCTGATGCAACATGACTGGTGTTGTAAATGAATCTTGGTAGTAAATTTAAAATATACACAGTTATTATGAACTAGCAGTGCTCCACATCTAAGATGGGTAGAAATCTAAGTAATCAACGTAGACCTCCGCATTAACATTTACACTGCACCATGCAATGCACTCGTCTCAGTGTATGGGATTTGTAAAAGAAGTGTTAATGTTTGTGATGGGCCTTCTACTGGAATGACAAATGAAATGCACTTTTTACTAAAAAATGTTTGTGATGTGTCTTCTTTTGTAATGACAGAGAGATAGCATTCAAACGAACGCAGACAGACAAACACATATTATCTTATTACTACCTGTGTTACCCATATGAAGTGGTTTGAAATCTAAGTAGCTAAACAATGTAGGCCTCAGCATTAACATTTGCAGTGCACCATGCAATGCATACATCTTTCTTATATGCCATTTGGTATGGGATTCATAAAGACAGTGTTAATGTTTGTGATGTGCCATCTGTTGGAATAACAAATGTCATGCATATGTCTGTCTTATATGCCAATTGATATAGGATTCATAAAAGCAGTGTCAATTTTTGTGATGCGCTATCTGTTGGAATGACAAATACAATGCATATGTCTCTGTTCTATGCCATTTGGTATGGGATTCATAAAAAGTGTTAATGTCTGTGATGCCCCATCTGTTGGAATGACAAATGCAGTGCATATATCTCTTTTATATGGTATAGGATTTGAAATAAGCAATATTAATTTTTGTAATGTGCCACCTGTTGGAATGACAAATGCAAAACATATGACTCTGTTATATGCTGTTTGGTATGGAATTCTTAAAATCAGTGTTACTGTTTTTGATATGCCAACTGTCGGAATAACAAATGACATGCATATGTCTCTGTTCTATGCCATTTGGTATGGGAATTGTAAAAAGTGTTAATGTTTGTGATGCCCCATCTGTTGGAATGCCAAATGCAGTGCATATAACTCTGTTATACACTATTTAGTACAGGATTTGTAAAAGCAATATTAATTTGTGTAATGTGCTATCTGTTGGAATGACAAATGCAACACATCTGTCTCTTTTATATGCTGTTTGGTATGGGATTCTTAAAAGCAGTGCTAATGTTTGTGATGCCACATCTGTTGAAATGACAAATGCCACGCATATGTCTCTGTTATAGGCCATTTGGTATGGGATTCGTAAAAGCAGAGTTAATTTTTGTGATGTGAAATCTGTTGGAATGACAAGTATAATGTATTCTGTTACTAAAAATAGTTGGAGTGACAGAGACATATCAACCGGACAGACAAATAGACAGACACACAGACATTTGTCCTCTTATGATGGTGGATGTGTTTTCATTACTTTAATTTTGCATAATCAAGGTTCAGGGTGGCACGGTGGCGATGTGGTAGCGCTGCTGCCTCGCAGTAAGGAGACCTGGATTTGCTTCCCGGGTCCTCCCTGCATGGAGTCTGCATGTTCTCCCCGTATCTGCATGGGTTTCCTCCCACAGTCCAAAGACATGCAGGTTAGGTGCATTGGCGATCCTAAATTGTCCCTAGTGTGTGCTTGGTGTGTGGGTGTGTGCCCTGCGATGGGCTGGCGCCCTGCCCGGAGATTTGTTCCTGCCTTATGCCCTGTGTAAGCTGGGATTGGCTCCAGCAGACCCCCATGACCCTGTGTTAGGATATAGCGGGTTGGATAATGGATGGATAATAAAGGTTCAAGGTTAACTTTATTTGTCATTCAAAACCACACACAGTAGTGCATAGCAGAATGAAATGGCATCACCTGGCCTGATTATGGGCAAGAAAAACAAGTAGAATAACAAGATTAAACAACATTGCATTCTTTTAACAGGCTGATCATTGATGATTCTAATGGCGTGTGGGACAAAACTTTTATGAAATCTACCAGTTCTACACCATAACTTTGGTACAGGCTGCCAGGGGGCAGTAGGGCAAACAGTCCAATGTCAGGGTGTACTGTATGTGGTCTCTGGCCTGTTTTGGAAGCGTTTGCTGTAGAGCTCCCACATGGGTAGGAGAAATGTCCCAAAGATTTGTTCAGCCGCTCTGCACCTGCTCTGCATAGTTCAGGCCCCACACCAGACCGAGAGGCAGGTGGTCAATACACTCTCTGTGTTGCCCATGTAGAAAGGGGTGAGGGTGGAATTGGGGGGAGGTTTATGCTCCCTTGCTTCTGTCCTCTCTTGATGGGGCAAGACGTGCATCAGGTACAGGAGAGATCATTTGTTATCTCCAATCCCAAGAACTTTGTGCTGGTGACTGATAGACGGAATGAATGCTAACCTGGCATATGACAACTGGACATGAGGTTCTACTTCAGGATGCTACACAATAAGCCAGAATGCCAAGCGAGTTACACTTTATGATGTTACTGGAAATGTTTTCACAACAGTGAAGCAACTTGTTTTGTCATACTGAAGGAGTGAACAACTTCCATAATGAAATTTTAAGCAGAAATCCACTGCCTGCAGAGGACATCCAATTTTATTTAATGAAACCACTCATTCATTCAGTTCTCTTTGTCAGATTTTTTTGTTTTGCTTTTTTTTTAACTTTTTTTTTTTTTGCCCTTCCTTTCACAATGTTGTGGAAGTGGCAAAAGCAGAGTCCCCAATTACTGAGGCAGAAAGCTCTGAAAAGCTCAGCTAAAAATTTGCATGTGTCAACGCAGCCTGTAAAAGTGCTAATCAGGATTGTCAAACAATCCATGCGCCGTTCAGAGGAGAAAGCCTGGAAATAATGCAGCTCTGCACTGTAGCCTATTACAAGGAAAGCTTTGCTGTGGCACTCAACTGTTTCATTCTTTTGTTCTTTTACAGGTAACTTTGTGACAATCTTCTGAGCCGGAAAGTTCTTTTTTTTTTTTTTTTTTTTTTAAACTTTCTGTGTCAACTATGGGGATGGGAATACAGCTGTTCCTTCTCCTGGCACTGTTGGTGGTAACTCGGCTGCAGGCGGTTAGCTTTCCTGAAGATGATGAACCCATTGACACCATAGACTATCACTGTAAGTGTTATCCATAAATGGGCATACGCCAGAGTGGTCTTAACGTTACCAGGCTGCCCCGTGCCGCCTGGAGCAGAAACACCATTCTGGGATCCTGTCCTTGTTTGGGTGGTTTGCTTGCCTTCTCTTTCTTTCTTTCATTCTTTTTTTTTTCTTTCTTGTAAAGTAAAATTAAATGTAGACTTTTATTAATTTCTTTCACACTGAGTGCTGAAATGAGGCACTACACAGATAAAGTGAGTTATTCTTACATTTCCATACTTAAGAAAACTTCATTATATGTCCATTATTACAGTGGTTCACAAGTTCAGTCCTGGGGACCCCCTGTGGCTGCAGGTTTTTATTCCAGTCAGGCTCACAATGAATCATTTTTATCTTTAATTGACCTCACTGTTTAATTAGCTCTCATTTCTCTCTCTTTTTTTTGGCATTCAGAATCTTTTATTAGTGTTTGATTTACATTTTAAATAGATAGATAGATAGATAGATATGAAAGGCACTACAGTAATCCCTCCTCCATCGCGGGGGTTGCGTTCCAGAGCCACCTGCGAAATAAGAAAATCCGCGAAGTAGAAACCATATGTTTATATGGTTATTTTTATATTGTCATGCTTGGGTCACAGATTTGCGCAGAAACACAGGAGGTTGTAGAGAGACAGGAACGTTATTCAAACACTGCAAACAAACATTTGTCTCTTTTTCAAAAGTTTAAACTGTGCTCCATGACAAGACAGAGATGACAGTTCCGTCTCACAATTAAAAGAATGCAAACATATTTTCCTCTTCAAAGGAGTGCGCGTCAGGAGCAGAGTCTGTCAGAAAGACAGAGGAAAGCAAACAAATCAATAGGGCTGTTTGGCTTTTAAGTATGCGAAGCACCGCGACACAAAGCTGTTGAAGGCGGCAGCTCACACCCCCTCCGTCAGGAGCAGAGAGAGAGAGACAGATAAAAAAATCAATACGTGCCCTTCGTGCTTTTAAGTATGTGAAGTACCGTGCAGCATGTCGCTTCACGAAGCAGCTGCACAGAAGGTAGCAACGTGAAGATAATCTTTCAGCATTTTTAGACGAGCGTCAGTATCGTCTAGGTGTGCGAACAGCCCCCCTGCTCAATCCCCCTACGTCAGGATCAGAGAAAGTCAGCGCAAGAGAAAGACAAAAGTAAGCTGGGTAGGTTCTCAGCCATCTGCCAATAGCGTCCATTGTATGAAATCAACTGGGCAAACCGACTGAGGAAGCAGGTACCAGAAATTAAAAGATCCATTGTCCGCAGAAATCCGCGAACCAGCAAAAAATCCGCGATATATATTTAAATATGCTTACATATAAAATCCGCGATAGAGTGAAGCCGCGAAAGGCGAAGCGCGATATAGCGAGGGATCACTGTATAGACAGACAAACATACAGATAGATTGATAGATAGGGTGGAGTGGTGGCTCAGAGGCTAAGGATCTGCGCTGGTATCCCGAAGGTTGTCAGTTCAAATCCCAGTCACTGCCAAAAGAGATCCTACTCTGCTGGGCCCTTGAGCAAAGCCCTTAACCTTCAATGGCTGACCCTGCGCTCTGACCCCAAGGGGTATGCGAAAACTAACAAATTCCTAAATAAAAAAAAAAAATAGGCAAAAAAATAAAAAAATAAAAATAGATAGATAGATATAAATGAAGGGTGCTATATAATAGATAGATAAATAGATATATAGACATGAAAGGCACTATATAATAGATAGATAGAAAGAAATGAAGGGTGCTGTATAAAGATAGATAGGTAGACATGAAAGGCACTATATAATAGATAGATAGATGATAGACTTTGGGACCTTCAAAACTCGACTTACTGTTACTTTGTGGTAATTAATTGAACAACACCAGCGAGCTTTATTTGTTGTCATCTAAATTTTTGTACTGTTCTATTGTTACCTGCTTATATGCCTATTAGTCAATATTGGTCACAAATAACAAGAAAATTATAAGCTACAAAATAGTAAAAATAAAAAAAGAATTCTCATGAACCTAAATTTGTCATTCATTCAGAAAATATTGAGCATAACCAGCTTGTAATTGGAAATTAACAGTTTGCTCAATTAACGTTGGAGTTGAATTAAAAATCAAGATTGGTTGGGATGAAAACCTGCAGCTAGCTACAGGGGTCTTCAGGGCTGAACATCAGAACCAGTGCATGATTACCATATAAAACAGACTGTCACTCTTGTACGTAACTACTGTATTTATTGGAGTTTATATTATATAGAGCCTTACATTCAGTGTGTTTTACGTGTGTAAGTGAGTGTGCACTGGATGGATGGTTATTTTTCTTCTCCTATAACATAAACATAAACCTAAAACATAACAAACTTTTCCCTTTTTCCTAACCAAAGTATATTTCTTATTAATTAGTCTCAGATTCAAACCAATTTATTCATTTTTTTTGATTGCTGGAATATAAACTTTCCTTGGACAATGTAGTGTTCTATTATTTTGGGTTAAATTGTTCTCTGCCTATTCTGTAATTCAGGTAAGGAATACTGGAAATAATACAAAAAAAAAAAAAAACTTCATTGATTCTAAATATATTTCAGTGGAGCAGACATCCCATCCAGGGTGGCTTGAGGCGTCTGCACGAGCTCCACAGAAAGCGAATCTCCTGATTGAGTGAAGCAGTGCAGACGCTGGAAGTCATTCCCTACATGCTCACAACATACAGAATCTTTCAGCTTTATATGGCAGAAAAAAAAAACAAACAAAAGGCTGCTGATGCAGACAAATGCAGTCCTAACATTGTTTAATATTCATTACATTAAAGAAGGATTTAGTTTAAGCCATTAAACATGGCACATATACAGTTAATCAATATCATCTATTGATCTGTGAGCTCCATAATCCTAAATAATGCTGTAACTCATTTCTGCTTACAGATTCAAGGCAATATCCAGTATTTAGAGGACGCCCTTCGGGCAATGAATCTCAGCATCGGCTGGACTTTCAGCTGATGATGAAAATCCAAGACACACTGTTCATCGCTGGCAGGTAAATCTTTAAAAGGCTCCTAATTGTATTGGATTGGCAAACAACAGTGCGACAATATATACAAAGAATATCGATCCGGATGCAGATTTAAATCAAGCAGTATATTGAAAGCCGTCCTTTTAGTTACTTTTGCTGTGCTGTTTGCCTCTGAACAGGGACCAGGTGTATTCTGTAAGCTTACAGGAGTCCCACAAGAATGAAATTGTCCCATACAGGGTAAGTCGATAAAAACCTGTTTTTGTTATATTAAAAAAAAAACAAAAAAAACAGAACTTGCAATAAAAATTGAGGTGAAGAGTATATGGAGACCGTTAAGTGTTCAGACAAATTCCTCTAATTATTTTGGATCTCTGGGTGCTTACAGAAATTAACATGGAGATCGAGGCAGGCAGACAGAGAGAACTGTGCCATGAAAGGAAAACACAAGGCAAGTAACATTATTATTAGCCTGTCAAAAATGGCATTATAAATATATGAAAGTCTACATTTTATTTATTTACTGTTTTTCAGGATGAATGCCACAATTTCATCAAAGTATTTGTTCCAAGGAATGATGATCTAGTGTTTATCTGTGGCACAAATGCCTTTAATCCAATGTGCCGCTATTACAGAGTGAGTGAGGCTTTTTCTTTCTTTTGGGTTTTTGCTGAAAGGCCGGCAGTGCGCACCAAAGAAGCCACACATACGTTTGTTTAGGTCAATAGAAGACAGAGCTGGAAAACTCCACACATAGACGATGACTGGGCTGGGAATGAAACCCTTTGAGATTTGATGCTGTAGATTATAGTGTCAGGGTTAGGGCTAAGTTGGGTAGACTTTATTATCCCAGATAATAGGAAAAGTACGAAAACATAAGGCACTGTTACACAGATTCAATGAAATGAACAAAGACAAAACACGTGACAACCCGTGTTATCATATGTACACACACTCAAGATTAGTACAGAGAAGAAATCACTACTTTTAACAGTATACTAAAGTAATAGTTTAGAATTTAGCAGCATCCCTACAAGTAACAGAATTCAAACGGCTATAGCTCTAGGAATAAAAGAACTTTGGGAAATCACCTAGCAAAATGATCCCAGTGGCGGCAGTCATGTTGAATCTTGCAATGGTCGGCTTATGGCTCACGATTTCTGACACAGTATATGAATGCCACACAAGTTGCTTCCCTAGGATGAATGCAGCACAAGACAGCAGTGCCAACAGCTGCACCGCTGTGCCGCCCCTCTATTATTTCAGACTTTTAAAGGCCAAGAATTTCACACCGCAACCAGTGGCAGACCTACTTTTTTGGGGCCCTGAAGCATGAAATGTCATGGCGGCCCCTTCACAACCAGCAATAAGGCCTGCGTAACCACTGTTTTCTAATTTAGTGGGGTTGTTCTACAACAGATCATGACAAATTTTTAAAAAATGTAACTGCTACATCTCAGATGTTGATTAAAACTGCTGTACTGGATCATCTTACATGTCAGAGTCACTGGTGTGAATAAGAATGTCCTATGCCTTACAGTTTTCAGGTTATGGGGGGATGAAAATTAGGGACATGTTATATACATGCGGGATGTATCATAGAATGATGAAATAAAAGAAAAAAGACCACCGTTAATATCATATTGTACTTTAGACAACTGTGAGAAATAAATAAAAAGTTAACGACATGTCCTCTACAATGACTGCAAGCAACGAAATATGCTTTCATTTTTTTTCGATTCCACCTAACATAAATACTTTTAATAGAAATTTGAATTTCTGTCATAATTGTTATAGTGGTTTTAAATTATTTTATATTAAGCTAGCTTGAAGACAGATAATAGAATAATTTTAAAATGTGTGCTACCTCTTGCCCTAAGTAGGCCTATCAATGCCTTTCCTCGATATCCGCGTGTGTGTGAACCGCTCTTCATCGCTGCTCCATTTCTTGAGCGCATTCCCATAAAGCCTGCTTCTTGGTCTCCGTCGTTATTTTCGAGGCGCCTTTCTCGTCTCCTGTCCGGTTTTATACTTGCCATCTTTGAAGACGACTCGCTCAGCGTGCCCCTTTACTCCTCCTCAGGTGTCCTTCACTCACACTCACTTCCTCTTTTGTTGTGTCACCAAAGCCTAACTGACCAATTAGAATGCTCTGGGGGACATGACATACAGACCTTAGTGTTTTATTATATAGTAGATGTATTTTGAATAAAATACCCTTAATTTGAATATTGTTTATTTAAGGTTAGCTCACAGGATACTTTAATAACCTTTAAACTTTTAATTATTATTTAATATTGTATTACTCTGTATAATTATCTAACACTTTAGTTTAGGTACTGCAAAAATGAATCTTTTACTTATTTACTCTTATGTAACCAGACCTTAAGAAAGGCTTCTTTTAGTCTTAATTATAGATATAAGGCATCAGTAGATCGCTTATTCATCTCTGCAGTATGGCCTTTGATATGCTGTTAAAAATACTTATACAGTAAATATGAATGATTCACGAGTGTTATACTTAGGTACGCAATATCAAGGTACTTCTTGCCGTTCCAAAGTGAACTTATTTCAGTAGGTCACATTGCACAGATGAGCAGCCACTTCACTGATGCACTGTAAGCGTCATTAGCACCAAAAGAAGCCTTTGTTAAGGTCTTGTTATAAAAGAGTAAATGGGTAATAGATGCATTTTTGCAGTACCTCAGCAAAAGTGTTGCCAATTATTAATATGATTATTTTTATAAATCCCTTTTCATATAGTGCTTACCCAAAATATTTAGGCAATGTGAGCTAAAGTTGCTTGTGGGGCCCCTCTTGGATTAGGGGCCCTAAAGTTAAAGCTTCATTACTTTCATAGTAGATCTGCCCCAACCCTGGAACTTCTTAACATCCACAAGCACAATCGCCCCACCACAGCACCACCCCGCCTTACTTCAAAAAATCCTCTGGACATATTTTGGCAAACAAAATATTCATTTGAAGTTTTTGTACTGAATGGCTCTTTTGTTTATGCAAATGCCTGTGCCTAAGCTCTTGCCTTTCTATTGCTCAGTTGGACAACTTGGAATATGATGGTGAAGAAATCAGCGGCCTGGCGAGGTGCCCGTTTGATGCTAGACAGACCAATGTTGCCCTCTTTGCGGGTAAGAAAACTTAAGACTTGCGAGTCAATTTGATTAATGGTTCTTTAACTGGATGGGGAGCGAGAGATTTGGAAAGGAAACAGGAAGGCATACTTAGTGCCAAGCTTTATCAGAAACATTATTAATCATAATTTTTATTAATAGGAGTTACACTGCAGTGTCCATAGCAACTGAGTTCCTGGGATGTCACTGTTTATTACATACAGATGCGTTTTTAATCCAACCTAGTTATTACCTGAATTACGGGCCATTGTCCAAAATAAATGTACAGTTGCACAGAAGGCTGCTCCGACCCTGGAGAATTGGGTGCTGGACTGTAAAGCATGAGGGTGTTGGCTTAGTCCTCATTGCTGATTCACTGGGTGATCACTTTTTTACTTTACCTGCAAGTACGCAGAAACAGAAAATACAAAAGGCGACCTTCTTTACTTAAAGTGTGTGCTGGGCTGGTACTCAGTATGGGCAAATGCACTATAAAAGTAGCTTGTTTTTTAACCACAAAATGCTGCCTATTAAATAAACGTTCACTAAAACACAGTGGCTGTGATAAAGGCAGTGTGAACCTGAAGGTTTATGAGTTTCACTGTAAAGCACACGGTTGCTAATTGAAGCCCCACCACTGACGTTTAGCTGGTGCTGACATTCTAAAATATCTATGAAGGTAACAGCACAGCATTTCTGTACATGTAAAGTAACTGGGGACGGGTGTTCGCTCTGTAATGAAGTGTGTTGTTGTTTGTCCACTCAGATGGTAAGCTGTACTCGGCCACTGTGGCAGATTTCCTGGCAAGTGACGCTGTCATATACCGCAGCATGGGAGACGGGTCTGCGCTGAGAACAATAAAATATGACTCCAAGTGGCTGAAAGGTAAGAGATCTTTATCTGACCAGATAATATTGATCTTTCTTTTTATAAAAATTGAGGTGCACCAAGAGGACGTGCCCCCCCCCAAAACACCACTAGGTCTAATAATACTGGCTTCCCACTATAGACAATGAAGGGCCACCCCACCTTACGGCTCCAAATGGGCTTTGCATGGCACTGAATGTACGAAAGTGGCACTTCAGGCTAGAGTGGCTAAACGTGTTCTCAGTATCTCCATTAAACTAAAACCACTGTCATGGCTTCATTGTCTAAAGATTATAAAGATTCAGTATTTCTTGTTGCACATTATCGATAAAGCACCACAATGACTCTCTATCTATCGTGTTTAGATGCAGCCAACTGCTTTAGCTTTAGACTTCAGCACAGATTTTAAATCTTGATCAGGTGCTTAAACAACCTTTCTGTTGAAATTTGAACTCCGATTAACCACAGACCCTCCAAACCCAAGAGCTGACAATCTTTTCATCACTTGAGTTGGAATCTGCTGTCTGGGAAAGCAACTTTAATCACCTGATACTGTGAAATGGGTTTAAAAAAACATATTTTATGTACACAGCTAGTAGTGTAATGACATTCTGTTAAGTTTTTGAATATGTAATAATCATAATTGTGATAAACTCTTTTATGAAGTGAGCAGAAGATTTTAAAATCCTCCAACTTTTAAACCAGCTGATCAAGTATTCAAAAGCACCTGAATGTTATACCATGTAGACATTTTCTTACTTGTTTACTTCCTACATTTCCATAACTGACAAAATAAAGGAAACAGAAATTCTTGTAAATGATTAAGGCAGTGTACTTTACATAAATAGTTTCCGGACGCTGGGTACTCAGGTTTCCAGATGCTGTTTAAGAAAGGATCCAAAGGAAAATCCGATTAAGTTGGTAAGCCTAACTTGCAGAACCTGTTCGTGCTGCTCTCAGGTCTTGATCCATCGGTAAGGCCAACGACTTTCCCTCGTGCTTCACTGCCCTCTCATTTAGTCCTCCAAACCTCCAGGACATTGGGAAAACCAATTTAGTTGATGTGTAACATTTACTGATGCATTTTGTATAAACAGATTTATAGATGTCACCTCACCAAGAAGCGTCAAGATTAGGGGGACATATGGGAAGTACTGAATGTTTGCACCACTCTCTTAGTCTTGAATTAAAAAGGCATGGCATTGTGGTGTAGTGGTTAAGGCTTTGGACTTCAAACCCTGAGGTTATGGGTTCAGATCCTACAACTGACACTGTGTGACCACCAGGAAGTTACTTGACCTGCCTGTGCCCCAATTAGGAAAACAAAAGAAATGGAACCAATTATATCAGGAATGTTGTAAGTCACCTTGGAGCTAAATAATTAAATGTAATTAATTACAAGCAGCAAGAATTCTAGATGGACTGCATAGATGGGCACATCATTGGTTTAAACCGAGAAAACCACATTTTATACCAAGGTGGGCAAAGTCAGTCCTGGAGGGCCACAGTGGTTGCAGGTTTTTGTTCCAACTCAGTTGCTTAATTATTAATTTCATTAAACCAAATAGTGCATGATAAGTACACACAGGTGTAAATGGAAACAAGCTAAATTGAGGACTGCTGGTTTATTTTGTCATTTGAATCTTATTGCTAATAAGAGAATCGAGAAAATCGAGAATACAGCTGTTTACGCCTAAAATAAGCAATAAAGGTTCAAAATCCTAACGAGTCACACAACTAAAATGAAGCAGAAGTGTCACTTGAGCAATAAGGGCTTCTTATTAAGCAATTGGGTTGGAACAAAAACCTGCGGCCCTCCAGAAATAACTTTGCCCACCCCTGTGTTATACAGTGATTACCGAACTTTTATGTGCCCCACACCCCTAGAAAATGTTTGATTTATGTTTGCACCCATTACATAAATGATATCACATTTGAAGATGAAGACATCAAATTTCTCATTTTTGAACTACACATTGAATCACATACAGTACTGCGGGTGAAAAAAATGAACTGAAAAAACAAATAAGCTTTTAACTTAGTGCATAAAATTTAAATATGAATTGAGCAATTTACCTTTATAAATCTCAATAATGTTGTAATTGTGTCCCCGTGAAGCTTAGGCAGTCAATTAACAAACCGGTGATTGAGGTATATCCTGCAAAGCATCAAGTGCCGCCAAGAAATGACACATGCTCAATAATCGAGGGGTTTGGGTGATTGGAGACCTCCGTGAAGCATCGGGTGCCAGTGCGCCACTAACCAATGAAACACACTCAGTGAGTTTTGTCCCCCAATAACACCTGCACTGCAGTTCAAAACTAGATTGGCTGCACAGTTCAAACTGCTGCGCTGCTGTCAGGATTGCCAGCAGGAGAGATGGGCTGAGTTTAAGCAACAGGTGTTGCATCCAATTCAGTGCCCCTTGTCTCCACCACTGGCAAAAACGTCAATCAGATTTTGAAAGTAATGATGTTTCATGATAAGAGCTTGCATAGAAATCAATGCAAGATCCAAATTCAGTTAGTTCTCTTAAAAAAAGTTATGTTTCCCAGTAGAAAGAAAACCAGGAGAATGTGCATTTCTACAGCTCATTCATAAGTAACAATTGCCAGTGCAATGCTTGTTTATTTTCATATCACAGAACAGAAGCAACAACTAAAAAATGACCTACAAGTGATGGCACACTGCAAGACTCCAAGTGCACCACCATAAAGATGGACAATTCAACTCTCATATTTGGCAATTTATGGTGCAGCCT
Organism: Erpetoichthys calabaricus; assembly: GCF_900747795.2. Taxonomy (NCBI): domain Eukaryota; kingdom Metazoa; phylum Chordata; class Cladistia; order Polypteriformes; family Polypteridae; genus Erpetoichthys; species Erpetoichthys calabaricus. The sequence goes on along the minus strand of NC_041410.2, from coordinate 13,041,501 downwards.
TCCTCTTTGTCGCATCCCCTGAAATGCCATCTCACACACCCTGGCATTGGGTTGGGAACCTCTGGTTTAAATTGCGAAATGTTTAAAACGGAGTGTCATAATCTGTTCTTAATTTATATAAATGCTTCAGATAAAAATGTATTAGCAAGTTGGCTATGTTTACAGGAGCCAGAGATAAGCAGATATTACAGATTATTATGATTAGGTATTACAGATTCCATAATCACTACAGATAGTTTTAAATTGATCATTCATTTGTTACACTCACCTATTTAAATACATTGTCGTGGGTGGACAGAATCCAAATTTAGGCATTATGACATTTAACATAATGAAACGTGAATTTGCATACAGGAAGAAAAGCATATAACAGCATAAGAATGGCAGGGAGCTAATTTAAAAACTTTGACAAAATAAGAGTTGATATAGGAAAAGCGTAGGTGCAAATGACAGACTATGTGTGCCGCACTGATAGCTGCCAAACTGTGATGCACACTCCTCCAGTTTGTATTTTAAACATGGAAGAGGGGGCATCAAGATAATTACGGAAGAATTAGGTTTTACTGTATGTCCTTGTAAGAGTTAGGGAAACACCCTGATGACAAAAGTGGACTTGTCTTTGTAAAAGTGGCGTAAGTGGAGTAATACACACCGGCATTGAGGTGTGTGGTATTTCTGATGTTAATTTTTGGCATCCAAGGGAAAATTATAGTAGGTGCATGGGTAGAATCATAACTGTCATGAAGGAATATGTATTGTTTTGGTAATTAGCAGTGCTTTTATGACCATTACAAAAATAATAAACACATCACATGAGAGAGAAAGGAGGGCCAGAAACGTGTGTGAGGAATATCCAGGATATGTATGAGGGAGTGAGGACTTGAGTTCCAAGCAGTGTTGGGGTAACAGACAAGATCTCAGTTTGAGGAGGTCTGCACCAGGGGTCTCCTTACTTGTTTGATCTGGTGGTGGATGTGTTGAGTCCTGTAATAGATGAACAGTTCCCCCCTGGCACAGGCTCTTTACTGATGACTTTGTGTTGTGTGGCACCAGAAAAGAGGAAGTGAAGTGGAATTTGGAAAATGGAGAAGGGCTTTGGAAAAATAGAGGATTGAAGATAAATAGGAAGAAGACAGAAGATCTGAGGTTTAATGACGATCAGCATTCAGAAGTTAGCCTGCAAAGAAAGCTATTGAAAAGAGTGGGTACAGTTACAGTAAATATCTAGGATCAGTGGTAGCACAAGATGGAAAACTAGATGCAGGATTCAATTGTATAGAGTTATGTTATTTTATTTTGTATCCGATACATCTTCCTGTTTTCAGTGGGCTAGTTCTTGAAAGATGTTATAGCACAACAGATCAGCAATGAATGCCATTTTGTCAACCAAGATTGCGGATAATACAAACCTTTAATGACAACTTTGCTTTCTAAAAATATTTCTCTGGTTTACAACTCTTGATCTGTACGTTCAACTTCAGGATTTGCTTATTGTTTTGATTTTGGCATTTCTGATCCTTTCGTTCCATTTTTTTCAGCCCTTGCTTTGTTTCTTGACTCCCACTCATCTTCTCATCTTCTGGTCATTGTATATTTTCCTGCTAGTCCTCGTTAGTGTAACAGTATTGAGTCTCTTTGTTTTTGCCTTGTTTTTGTTCTTGTTTGGTTTCTTTGGTTTTGACCCTGCATTCTTATTAAGGAACTGCCTTCTGATTTTTGGATTTAGTTGGTAATTTTTACTAATTTTGTTACTACCTTGCTTCTTTTTTATTTTTGATTAAAAACTTTTACGTCAGAGTAGCGGTTTCACACATTCCTTCTCCCCCTTTTTGTGAGCATTTATGAGACTTTTATTATTTAAAAGCCCCATTTTGGGCCTGCGTAGGCCAAAGCCTACCTTTTTAAAGACATTATTTAATCATTTTATTTCAAGAAAGTAACATACTATACAATCAATCAAATGAAATTTGCAGGACTTATGCAACTAATAACGTCAAAATCTAACAAACTAGAATTCAACCCCACCTTTGAGTAGAGGCTAAGCTACCTATGCTGATACCTAATCCAAGGACAGGTCTGTCCTTATTGTTTCTAGGGGCCTACTCCCATTTTTCTGTTTTATTGTGGCAGATATTATAACTGATCTAAACTTTTAAAGGGAATAAATTAATTAAGGTGGACGACTCTAACATGGTGCATTGGGTAGTTTTGCTGTCTCACAATTCCTGCACCCCAATTCAGTTCCAAAGTCAAGTCGTGCGTATGCAGACTCTTCAGTTTGCATATATTATTTTTTGAGGATCCGCTGTAGAGTTTAGTTCTAACTGCACAGAGATTTTCATATTAGATAGATAGATAGATAGATAGATAGATAGATAGATAGATAGATAGATAGATAGATAGATAGATAGATAGATAGATAGAACTTTATTTCTTAGGTTTATGGGTAACTATACATTGACCAGCTACAGTATAAGTATGCAGGTCATTGCAGAGGCAGTTCTCATTTTTATCCGTCAGCCTCATAATGGAGAAGGCAGTTTCAGTTAATGGGTGAATACATAAGGCTGGTATACAGTAAGCTGTTCTCTCAAAGCTAGGGGGCACAAACGGAAGCTGGCTAAAGATGATTTTCACAGAAACGTTAGAAATAGTTGTTCGCACAGAGGGCTTGCGCACACTTAAAATGAAGTTACCTAGCAGTGTACCTAAAATTAGAACCTTGTGAACCTTCAGATCCCAAAATGATATCATAGTCAGATTTTATAACTAAGAATTAACAAGCTATGCTGTGTCCCTTCAATTTTTTTATGTTTTTGATTTTTTCCAGAGCCACACTTCCTGCATGCAGTGGAATATGGAAACTATGTATATTTCTTCTTCAGAGAAATTGCCATTGAGCACACCAATCTAGGGAAGGTATGTTTAAAAACAAAACAAAAAAAAAACAAGTACCCTAAAAATGCCCCCTTTTTCTTCCTTTCATGTGTAATGTGCGCATTTATCATCCATGGCTGAACTTGAAAGCTTTTTGTGGCTTCATATTTTGTCTACTGCTCCCTCCCTGAAGGAATTTTACTTGCAGTCTGCTTGTCTCTAAACTCATCTGAGATTTATCAACACTTGGATGCCCCCACCCACCAACCTCATTCCCCACCCGAAAGGTTTTAAGCGCTCTCCCTAAAGCCGCCAGTTAATAAATATTTCAGTCACACTAATGCAGTGCGTGATACCTGGGCTATACAGAAGATTTGCCATAGTAAATTATTAAGCTTCATACTCATGCTTAATTAAAGACTTTAAATCTCACAATTTTGTGTGTGTTTGCTTGTTTTTTGGTTATTTACTAGGCCCCACAACAAAAAAAAAAAAATAAAAAACATCCTTTTGATTGTACATAGTGTTTTGTAAACCACCCAATGCTTCCATTTTCCATTTCCAAAAGACTAACTGGCTCAACAGAAACCTGTGAAGTGCAAGTCTGTTTTACATTGCCTTGTGTACGCGCAGAATGGATTTGTAATTTATAATTTAAACCACAAGCATGTTTGTCTGAGAGCTGAATTTTCATGATTTTTTGTTCATCTATTATTTCAGGCAGTCTATTCCCGAGTAGCACGCATTTGTAAAAACGACATAGGTGGGTCGCAGCGAGTGCTGGAAAAACACTGGACCTCGTTCCTGAAAGCCCGTCTGAACTGCTCGGTCCCTGGAGATTCATTTTTCTACTTTGACGTCTTGCAGTCCATCACGGACATCATTGATATTAACGGCGCTCCGACTGTGGTTGGAGTGTTCACCACACAACTCAACAGGTGGGCAACATGCTGAGCTAACGTGGCTGCTGTTGCCAGTTCCATTTGCCAGTAGCATGGCTAGTGTTGCCATTTCCATTTTTGCATCCCTCGATTATCGTTGCTCTGTCTTTTGCAGCATTCCTGGATCGGCTGTGTGTGCCTTCAGTATGAACGACATTGAAAAAGTGTTCAGCAGTAGATTCAAAGAGCAAAAGACTCCCGATTCTGTTTGGACTGCTGTTCCTGAAGACAAAGTGCCAAAGCCGAGGTAGATATTCCTGAGATGTGACGCAGTATCATTGCTAATCTAAATAATTAATTTGCAATCATTAGGTATGATGCATATTTAAACTTGTATCTTACAATGCATGCCATATGCTCTGCTGCATTTGTTTGCAGACCTGGGGTCTATTTTCAACATTGGGATGATCGGTTTTAATAAACGACTGACCTATTGTCCCCCTAAGCAACGTAGGCCACCCCACCCCCAATCGGAGTTCAAGTAATAAAACTCTATTGTGTTTCTTTTAGGCCTGGCTGCTGTGCAGGGCATGGTCTGGCAGAGACTTACAAAACCTCTATTGAGTTTCCTGATGAAACCCTAGCCTTCATCAAATCCCACCCTTTGATGGATTCTGCCATTCCTTCAGTCCGAGAGGAGCCCTGGTTCACAAAGACTCGTGTCAGGTACTGCGTCTTGTTGAAGCAAAGGGCTTCTCTGATCTCCCTCCTATCACACCAGTCATCGAGACAATTAACAATATGCTTTTCTGTTGCCCATAGGTACAGGCTCACCGCCATCACAGTGGACAATTCAGCAGGCCCTTATCAGAACTACACCGTCATGTTTATCGGCTCCGAAGCTGGCATAGTCCTCAAAGTTCTGGCAAAGACTGCATCCTTTTCGTTGAACGACAGCGTTTTCCTGGAAGCAATTGACGCCTTTAACCCTGCAAAGTACGTTATATTTTCTTCACCACTTTACTTGTTGAACAGTTAAAACAATGTTGTACTTATTTAATTAAATTCATTTGCTTTTACTTTTACGTGGATGGAATAACTCTGGTGGCAATTGCTTTAATAGCTTTGTTTTTTGATTTGACACCAGGTGTATATCAAACAGCGAGGATGACCGCAGGATCATGTCGCTGCAGCTGGACAAAGAAAACCATGCTTTGTTTGTTGCCTTTTCTAGCTGTGTCATCAGGATGCCATTAAGTCGATGTGAACGCCACGGCTCTTGTCAGAAGTGAGTACCCTTTGGTTGAGTTTTTGTGCATAATGAAAATTAGTCTGTGTCTACTATTACTCCTACAATGAATACTTCTCTTTAATTTCCTCCTGGACAGGTCTTGTATTGCATGTCGTGATCCATACTGCGGATGGATGATAAATGGCTCATGTGAAAAAGTACCTGTTGGAGCATTGTAAGCATATTTACTTTTTTTATGTATTTATTTTATTGTATTTTTAAAAGCCTGAATATTACATGGCATGCTGGCATATTACAATATGGCATGCTAGTCAGTCAAACAAGTAACAACAACTTAACAGATACAGCCATCTACTTCCAAACGAATACAAAGCAAGTATTCTTTTTTGTAAATGTATTTTCTGTTTCTCCCCATTATATTTTAAAAATCATAATCATATTTCTGGGATGAAGTTAGCACTAGTTTTAGATATCAATCACTGCATTTACATGTGCTTTATTAACAGGAACCTGGCTTGTAAAGTGCCAAGTGAACCCTTATTCTGGTTAGTGAAACCAGATTAATGGTTTCTGAGAAATCAGGTTAACACACGTGGATTTCTCGGCGACTCCATTTGAACCCTTAACCAGGTTACAATTAAGGATTTTGTCATTTGCGCATGTCCATTGCAATCTGTTTGCCTGCTTAGCTTCACACACACTTTCTTTTGGCAGCCAAAGGTAGAAACATCCACATGATACACTTGCAAAGGCAAATGCTTTGGGACAATCACTTTATTTATCCTCCTGGCTGAAATACGGCCATGACTCGGTTAACAACGTTGTGAGTAACGGCGTTGCGTTTTAACGACAGAGCTTCTTTAGAGATATGATAAATTAAATTGAATAGTGTTGAAACGCTGTCATAACCGGTTGTATTACAGTATTAATATTGCTATTAATGTAGTGATATTACTGCACTTCAGTAATTATTATTAATTTATGTGATGTACAGTATGTATCATGCTAATGTCAGGTTAATTTACTAGACGTTAGGTTAGCTTATGTCAGGTCAGGTGTATACTTGACGCATCACAGTGGCAAAAGTGATGCAAAGGTATGTTTTCCGATGCTTCTGAGCAGATCATCAGTGATGTTACCTGGGTCATCGAGTGTTTTGAGTCTTTCAGCATTAGGCACACACGCCCAGGTGACCCAGCCATGGTTGGTCAGACCAGAACTTGTAATCATGGAGCACTTGATTCTCCCCATTGGCCTCTTCTCTTGATGTAAAGCCATCAAGAGGCTCTTTCTACTGCTCCCGTGATGCTCTTAATGACTCTCTTCCTCCTTTCTTTGGTGATGCTAAGTGCACTGAAGGCTCTATAGAGTGGTTGGCCTACAAAGACCCTGCATCCAACCTCGGTGGACATTGCCTTCCAGCCATGATTACAGCAGTCCTATATATACTTAGCCCTCTTTCTCTTGTGGTCCTTCTTCCATGGAGCTACCACATCCAAAAGAATGCTGCTCTTCGATGCTTCTAAGACAAGAAGTTGAGGTGATGTGTTCTCTAAAACTACAGAGAGCTGTCACTCCCAAGCAGTGGCCAGGACTCCCATTGGCTTCTTATTTCTTGCTGTCAGCTGCACTTCAGCTTTCACTGAGTTGCACGTGTTCATCTGCAAGGTTAAATGTTCTCTTTGTCTGCTCTTAATTTCCACGCAGATATCTTCTGCAATGGGTTTCAGCACCTGATTGTGCCACCTGGTGTACCGACCTTGCTCTATGGCCTTTTAGGCTTCAGCTCAAGATGTGCTCCAGTGGTCCTCTGTGTGGATAAACTGGAGACTCCACTGTGCCCCAGTTAAAAGAGTCCAGTGAAATATTTACTTGCATATGCTACTCAACATGCAACACGTTGCCTTTCTCTGGTGCCATGATCAGTGAGAACTACCACCTTACTTCTATCTGTGAGATGCAGTCAAAATGAAATGGACTTTGTATGGTGACCTACAAAAAGACAATAATGGCAGAGAAAATGGTACCAGGGTGTTAGTATGTTTTCCATCCATTAGCTTAGTGAATCAAGTGCACTTAAAATACTTAAGATAATTTTATGGAAGATGGTGAATCGTTGACAGTGAATTATGGAGAGGATGCTTTTCATGTATCTGAGAAGAAGATGACTGGCATTGTCGAGGTAGATTATAGAGATTATGCATAGTGAACACAGAAAGAACTGTGCGCTTGATGTAAAATTTGCCAAAAATGTTTAAAAAGACTTGAGACACTCCAACTCGTGCTTCGGAGGGCACATGGTGGGTTATAATGGATAAGTTCAGTCCGCATTCCCCCCTCCTGGCCTTTCCAATATAAGTGCCTTCATATCTAAAGTGCATGCTGGGAAGTCGAATAAAGCCCATGTCACATTAGACGACCTTTAAACCAATTTTCATCCGCAGCCTTTACTTACATAATCTTAGCCAATTGGAGGCAGTTGGCAGTGCGTTGCCATGAAGACAATCATCTAACGTGACATGCCCAAGTAGTCTGTGATTGGCTACAATAAAATCAAACAGATTTTCCTTAGTCGGAGGGGCAGGCTTTATACACAGGAGGACTGACAATCAATGAATGCTCACCTGGAAGTACAATGCATAGAATGTAGTGACGAGGAATAAGAAACCTCACAAATACAAAAGAGGCTCATCTGTGTGATGTTTTGTGTTTTATATACTGAAATAAAATGGAAAAAAGAAACAGAGGGCTAAGACTGTGGCTGAACACAGCACAGCGAACCCTTCACACAGCGCTGGTACAGCATCAGGCATCATGGGGTTTGTAGACGTTACTAACAGAAGAGAAGCTCGACTGTCTAGTATCTTGAATTTTACAAACTATGACAAAACTGTGAAAAAAAGAAATAAATGGTAGAGATTGCTGCTGGAACCACCACAGCGGTTAACACTTCATACAGCATGCACTCTGTCAGGCAGCACGCTATTAGCTGTGAGAAAAAGGAGTGAGCACAACTACGCTACTCAGTCAATAAATATGACATGGGCTGTGATTTTCAGTCATCTAATCTGACATGGTGCAGGAACTGTGATCTGACATGCCCCATGACAAAAAGTCACGTAACATGACATTGGCTTAAGAAGCAGTAACAATCCCTAACCCAAATATCTCTGGTGTCACATCCCACAGGCTGGAGGAGTAGCTTAGCAATGTAGTGGTGACACCAAATGCCACAGCAGGATACATAGAAAAGAAAGAGAATGAGGGGGGCTCAGTAAAGGTTCACAGTAATTACCAAGCTTTTGTTTCCGAGCAAAATTACGGACAAATGTCGTAGTGAAGATTGTGAACTAAAGTAACTCTGCTTAAGTGACAATAAAGACCCTATAAACCTATAATGACCCTATAAAGTAACCAGTCTTCAGCCTGGATTTAAATGGTGAGATGATGGACAATCCCTTAAACGAGCAGACAGTTCAATCGACAGCTTTTGGGGTCTCACAGCTAAAGCTTGGCCTCCAGCAGCAGTTTTATTAATGCTGTTTTCCATGTGTTTTTATAATTGGAGCACAGACATGCCCAAAGCAACACAGAGGAACAGAAGCTGAATTTTCAGTCCAGAGCCCTAGACACCAGGGGCTCACAAAGCCGGTTTTGAACTTTTTACTTCTCAGTCAGAGTTTACCAATGTGGATTATTATTACTGCTTATTTGGCAGATGCTCTTATCTCAGCTGGCAACCTTGTGGTTTAAAGTCCAATATTTTAGCCACTGGAGGATTGCACACCCTTTCAAGAAGAAACATGATGAAATATTGGGATAGTGTAGCAACTGAGACACTGAATGGTCTCATCCTGTAATTTTAACATTTGGTTTTGACAATAAAAAAACAATTTGTGTGAGTAAAAGGGACAGTGGCACAGTGGTAATTATGCCAGGTGATTATAAAAACATTAATGGATAAATAACCTGGCATATAGATTAGTGGAGCAAAACCTCATTTGGTAGTGAAGGTAACCATAGTGACACAAATGCCACCATGGCCACTAGGGGATGCAGCATCCGCTGAAACTTCACACAGTTGTGGAGGCGATGATGACAAAAGCGTAAGCCATAACAAGTGGCTGCAACTATAGGGTCGCATCTGTCACCTCCAGTACCTCAGCCACCAGAGTTCAGCATGTGCTTCTTGATTCAGAATTAATTTGTGTGACAGCAGGCATCACTGCACCATTACACATCTCATCAGGTATGCTGGATCCCCTCCAGAAAATGAGGTCACACGCACCGGCCCCAGTGGCCTCCCCCCTGCTAGGGATATCAAATTATTAACTGCAACATTTGTGTCCTCTGGGCTGCCATAAGGTGGGCGAGTTTTCCTTTCTATTCTACACTATTTATTTGTAAGCGGCAAGTTTAATGAATTTATTTAGCTTTACACACATTATATGTCTGTGAATTTTTCTGTTCGATGACAGATAGATAGATAGATAGATAGATAGATAGATAGATAGATAGATAGATAGATAGATAGATAGATAGATAGTGTGAAAGCTAGGGGGCACCACTGAGCCCCAAACACAAACATACAGCACAGTCCTGGGTTCAAATAAAAGGGGGGCGGGTTATTACAAAAACACCTTTCTGTTCAACAATTCAACAAGTGTTCCTTCTTCTATGTCTTTCTCCACACTGCTACTCCTCCAAGGCGAGTGTTGCCTGTCACCACACCCGGCTCCAACTTGCCTGGACGAGGCTGTGCTGTCTCTTTTATGGAAGACCCGGGAGTACTCCCGGTACCAGGGCATCACCCATTGGAAGCACTTCTGGGCCACAATGAAGTCCTAAATAGTAGGGAGTGTAACTCCCTTCAGCACCCCCCCCCAGCAGTACCCATAGACCCAAGCAGGGCTGCGCTACCAGACTACAATTCCTGGTATTCCATGCCTGTGTCTGAACGGGTACCGATATCCAAGGCTGCTGCCATCTTGCGTACAGAAGGAGACAATAAGTAGGACTTATTGCTCTCCCAAGTCCTTCCATCTTATGGGTGCCCCATCTGGGTAAGGGCCCCAAACCAATTCCTGATAGATAGATAGATAGATAGATAGATAGATAGATAGATAGATAGATAGATAGATAGATAGATAGATAGATAGATAGATAGATAGATAGATAGATAGAGCGAGCTACAGGCTTTATTTTATCAGGTATTGTTGGTTAAAGACATCACATCTCTCTCCCTGTTTAATACGCACACACACACACACACGTATATATATATATATAGACAAGGGGTGTTCAAATATAAGCAGGAATATATCAGCTACACTTTATTTATTGAAGACAATTAAACGACTTACACACTGTTTTAATATGCAGTCTCCTGTCACTGCAATACCCTTGTTCCAGTGCTCAGGAAGCTTCTAAATCCCTAATGAACAGAAGTCTTGTGACTGCATGTTGACCCATTCTTGCACAGCGCCAATAACCTTCTCATTCGACTTGAATTTCTTCCCTCCTAAAAATTCCTTAAGTGGACCGAATAGAGGACAGTCGCTCTCTGAATGACTTGCACCAATCATACAGTATAGACTGACAGAGACACTCATCCCGAAACTGATTTTTAAGTCTTGAATAAATCTGAGATGAAATGACTCCTTCATTTGTCAAATACTATGCACCTCCTGCTCCGGCACGTTGATTAAAACTGACAGGAAGGGGGGAAAGAGCAGCTAACACTACTAACGGCAAGTTCAGAGATGCATGTATTTGTCCTATGAGTCGTATCTGCCTTGCACTCTTTATAAGAACAGAGCCTGAAAATTCCTGCTTATAATTGAACGGCCCTCGTGTGTGTATATATATATATATATATATATATATATATATATATATATATACACAGTGTGTGTATGTATGTATGTATGTATGTATATATATATATATATATATATACATATATATATATATATAGTGACGAACGGTTGGGTCCCATGCCCGGCCTGGACGCTGCTTATGTTCTGGGGGAGCAACCATGGACAGCCCAATACCTCCCCTGGGACGCTTGGTGGCAGCTTCCCTGGCCGACGGTGATTCCCCAACCTCCTGCAGGGCTCCATGGAAGATGGAGTCCTCCACAGCCTGGTTGGGGGCTGTCTGGTTTCAACAGCCCGGCTGGACGAATCTTCAGCCCCACCCAGAAGTGCAAATAGGACCAGGTGGTCAAGCACCTGGAACGCTTCCGGGTGGGCTATAAAAAGGGCCAGCCACCACCACTCAACAGCCAGAGTCGTGAGGAGGAGGACTAAGCTAGAGGAGGAGTGGTGGTAAAAGGAGAAGAGTGTTTTGTTGGTGTTGTTTAAGTGCTGTATGGACTGTGTATTTCCTGTGGGTCACGGGGAAGACGTGCGCCCACGGGTGAAGAAAAATGAAATCTTTGTTATTTCGTACGTGCCTCTGTGTCGGGTCAGGCGCCTATATAGCGCCTCTGTTACAATATATAAATACATACTGTATATATACACACATATATATTACAATAACAAAGACAGTGAGAAGTTTTGGGGCACCCGTAGGCAAACCCCATATAATTGTTGTCGCAAAAAAAGAGAAATAAAAAAATGCAGACAGAGCATTGAGTTGCATCTTTTCAGACAGGAATCTGGATACGACTACCAAAGATAGATAGATAGATAGATAGATAGATAGATAGATAGATAGATAGATAGATAGATAGATAGATAGATAGATAGATAGATAGATAGATAGATAGATAGATAGATAGATAGATAGATAGATAGTTTATTAATCCCAAGGGGAAATTCACATACTCCAGCAGCAGCATACTGATACAAAAAACAATATTAAATTAAAGATTGATAACAATGCAGGTAAAAACAGACAATAACTTTGTATAATGTTAACGTTTACCCTCCCGGGTGGAATTGAAGAGTCGCATAGATTAGGGGAGGAACGATCTCCTCAGTCTGTCAGTGGAGCAGGACAGTGACAGTAGTCTGTCGCTGAAGCTGCTCTTCTGTCTGGAGATGATCCTGTTTAGTGGATGCAGTGGGTCTAGAAACATAATTCTTACAGCACCACTGGCTCTGTTCAAGTGGGAGAGGATTCAAAGATGTCGGTTCTTCTAGCTAAGACCATTTCCATCTGGAAGATGGTATGCCGGAAGTGACGTCAGAAGTGAGAAAGCCGTCGATCTACCGGTCTGTAGAAAGAGAGACAGAGAAGGTGTTATCATAGAGTGCCAACCCCTGAGAATTTCCATCACCAGAGCCCTCAACTGTCCCTCTATGTGCACACGCATGACAATATATATGTGTGTGTGTGTGTTCCTGTGCTTATTTTATATGGAATCTTTCATACTGTATATACAGCCTACAACTAACTGGTTTTTTTTTTTAAGTATGGATTTATGGTAACTCCTATGTACCACTTACATTTGTCTTCTTTTCTTCTCCTACCCACAGCACTGGTTTTGAACAAGATGTGGAATACGGCAACACAGTGCAACTTGGAGACTGTCAGGGTGAGAAAGTCGCAGCTCTCTGTTGTTTGCAGATTCCTTTGGATGTGATGTTAGCTCTTTCCTGTGGTTTGCCTTAAGTCCTGACAGACAGCAGCACATTATCGTGCGGCCACATTCTGTTTACTGTGCCCATACATACCATGCACTGCTGGCAGCGCAAAACAAGATTTATAAAGCTGAGCTGCTCTCATCAGCGCCCCGAACAGTTAACTAATGAAGCAATTCATTTTCTCCACCCCTTCCCCCAGCCCACCCCACCCCACCTCTCCACTGTCACCACCCCCGCTATTGTTACTGTTGAACTCGATTTCTGCTAACTGATAGCCACCACTGATAAGCTTCAATGAAAGGTTTTTATTTTTTTTTTTTTTTAGTTTTAGTAAATCTAGATAGCATATCGATTCCTTTTTATTTGACTTTTAGTTTTGGTTTCATTTCACTGATTTCTTGTTCCCTTTTAATTCTTTTAGAAATTCTGGCTACTACAGCTACGCCAGATTACAAAACATTTGGCGGCCCAACATCTGGTTAGTTTTTTTGCTTTCTAAAAATTTTTATCTTTTGTTTTATTTTTTTGTTTTTGTTTTTTTTTTTCCTTCCTTTCCTAAAGTTCAGCATATTCCAGAAGCCTTTCCTGCTGCTTGTTGCTTTATTGCAGCTAGCAATTCATCATTTTACCAGCTTCTTCTCATCTTCTCACCATTATAGTTCTGCAAATAGGCAGGCTTTCTTCTCGCTCAGCACGCCATTGCTGGGTACAAGCATATTAACCATTCATTGCTGACCGATCACATTTCCTCTGAGGTTTCATTAACACAACTTCTGCTGCATGAATAACCACCACCAGGCTTAACTCTGTCCTCACCATCTCTTGGGGATTGTCTTAACGCAGAGTATGGTGGGGTGAGAATCCTTCATTTCAGACTTTTATTTATTTTTTTTTTACTTCTCTGTAGTAACAGGTGGCTTACTAGAAAACTGTTGCTAATGTCATGCTCTCATGTTCTTCTGTCTGTTTACATGTGCTCTACCTAAATAATGCAGGAGGGTGGAATGGGATTGAAGCTGTCTTTTTTTTTTTTACATTATTTGCATGATAAGTAATTCTTCATATTTTTTTGACAGGTATTAAAATAAATCTGGTTTTGAGGATTACATGTGAAAGTGTTCAAAACTAAGAAATATTAGAACTGAACTAAACCTATTTAAATACCTGCCAGGGCCAGTGATGTTACTGGAACCATTTTTATTTCTGTTGCTTGGATTTGTAAAATTTCAAAGTGCCATATGAAGTTCCCCACATTCCATACCCAATAATTTTTTAAAATGTCAATGCTTTAAAAAAAAAAAATTACACTTTCCGATGGACACTTCCACCCGCTGTGACATTGTAATAAATACAAAATGGATGGATTCTTATCAGCACAAATGAATCCCGATTTGTTGTAGTTGTCATCTCTGATCTGGCACAAAGCCGTTTCTTTTACTATTATTATGTTAGTCATGAATACAGCATACAAGAAGTAGATCAAACCAAGCAGAAGTCAGGTTAACTCTACAACAACAACATTTATTTGTATAGCACATTTTCATACAAATAATGTAGCTCAAACTGCTTTACAAGATGAAGAAAGAAAAAAGGAAAATAATATAAAAATAAAATTAGGCAATACTAATTAACAAAGGGCAGCATGGTGGCGCAGTGGTAGCGCTTCTGCCTCGCAGTTCAGAGACCTGGGTTCGCTTCCCGGGTTCTCCCTGCATGGAGTTTGCATGTTCTTCCCGTGTCTGCGTGGGTTTCCTCCCACAGTCCAAAGACATGCCGGTTAGGTGCATTGGCGGTCCTAAATTGTCCCTAGTGTGTGCTTGGTGTGTGTGTGTGTGTGTCTGTCTTACGGTGGGCTGGTGCCCTGCCCGGGGTTGCGCCCTGTGTTGGCTGGGATTGGCTCCAGCAGACCCCCGTGACCCTGTAGTTAGGATATAGCTGGTTGGATAATGGATGGATAATTAACAAAGAATAAAGTAAGGTTCGATGGCCAGGAAGGACAGAAAATCAAAAAAACTCCAGAGGGCTGGACAAAAAAAAAATCTGCAGGGGTTCTGAGGCTACGAGACCACCCGCCCCCCACTAGGCAACCCTACAGCTTTCTGTCTTCTAAGTATCTCATTGATATGTTGTTACTTGTCAGATTTCACAATTTGAACAGAATGTACAGTATGGTTTAATCCAACGTGACTTCAGTCCCCAGACTCATTGTTTTCAACTTGATTATGTTGGCCTCTTTTGTAAATCATTTTGAGATAAAGCCAACGTCCCATTATGTGATTTCTAGTCGGACAGCATGTCAGACCTAATGATTGCTGGTTGCCGATCCTATCGCTAGACCATGTCAGTTTAAAAGACTGAAAATCATTGGCTATGTCGACCTTCCACTATAGTCCTGTTTGCCCAGATTTGTGGTAGGCAATAATGTGCTTACCTGATGGAGGCGGCACTGTATGAACGGTTAACAGGTACAGCGAGTTCAGTTGCAAGTTCATCTCTCATGAGATCCTTAATCATTTATGATTTGTATAAATAGAAAAGCTGACATATAAATAGATATGAAAATATTAATTCACAGAAGTGGAGCGAGAGGAAAAAACACATTCACTCACTAAAGCCAATGTCACATAACACGACTTTTTGTTTGTCATGGGGCATGTCAGATTCGCAGTCACTGATCTTGTCGCTGCAAAGTGTCACACAACTGAAAATCACAAATCATGTCACATTTACCAACCGAGCACCAATCTTCCAGCGCAGTTGTGCTCACCCCTTTCTCGTGTGATAGCCAAAAGTATGCTGCCCGGTGGAGACGCTGCTATACAAAGTATTAACAGCTGCAGTGAGTTCAGCAGTGCTCTCTGCTCTTTATTTATTTTTTCCTTTCTGTCCTGTTATGTAAAGCACACGATATCAGTGAGACAAGCAGCATTATATGCTTTGTACTTTCGGATGAACATTCATTGGTTTCAGTTGTCCTGCACGCAGCGCCACCCCTGTGACTAAAAAGAGATTTTGTTGGAGTGACTCACTGGGTATATCAGAATAGATTACTGGCTTTCTCAGGGGCACGTGCTGCCAGCTAAGATTCACTAAGATTATATAAATGTGGGGTATGCTGGAAAAGTCACCTAATGTGACATGCCAGTTAATTTTTCACTAAAGAAAATGCACTGACATTCAGTCTGTCAGGACTGCTGTGAGGTTTATGTATAAAAAACTCAGAATATGTTTTGCCATTGGAAGGGTTTCTAAAGTGTTGTCGCACACGAGCAGTTGGTAGACAACCTCAGGGCTCATTTGGCAGTAATTACCCTTCAAGACGGGTTGGCACTGTCCAGTGCCTCGATTGATGGACTGTCCTACAACAGACAACAAAAGATCATAAAAGGTCTGGGGCACCACACTGATCCTTGTATATTATGATGTTGAAAGCAAAACTAGCCTTCTTCAAATGGTCGTCAGCCAGACTGTTTCAAGATGGCAGTTGTAAGGAACCTCGGAGGAAGAGACATGTTCAGTAGATCGGAAAGCGGAAGTGATGGCCAGGAAGGACAGAAAAAACAAAAAAAAACTGACGTCATCAGAGACCAGTCCGTCAATCATTCTTTCTGCAGAGGGAGGTAGAAGAGAGGCATTAGATGACAGCACCAACCCCTGGCTTGGAGGGCAGTTACTATCAAATCAGCTCTGAGGGTGTCTCCCAATTGCTTGTGTGTGATACTGTACACATTTACAAGCAACAGATGTAAAAATTGTTCTACTGACACAGGCTTTGTCATGATTCCATATTGAAACAAAAATGGTTAAAAGAAATATTCTATCCAAAAATGATATTTTTTATATGTTACTTACCTCATGTTGACTGTAGTGATGGCCAAGAAAAACTTGTAATCTCATGTAGTACCTGTGTGTCCCCCTCATTCTCTGGGTAAGGGTCCCATCTGCAGTTCAAAAGCTCAATCCGGTGTGAATGCATTTCCCAAAATGGTTTATCTGATAATGTTTTAGCCAAAGATACATGCGTTTGGGACATTGTGAGCATACAGTAGGATGGCTTGACATGTGGAGTATGTGGCACGACTAACGTGAGATTTTTTTGTTGAAAGTTTTTGCTGTTGCCTGCATTGGCCTCCATAGATGCCAATTCTATCGGTTCTGATTGAAAACATGACATTAAAAATTTTTTTGGTCATCAAAACAAACTACATGGGGTAACATAAAAAATGTTTTTGGGTGGAGTATGCCTTTAAATACCTTTTTAATGCCTCACAGGGAAAGGTGAAAGCAAAAAATAATAGCCGTATATTCAATTATTTTAAAGGTAGTTTTATTTATAAATGAATGGTGTCATAAAGCATAATAAACAGTGGATAATTTAATAAAGCCTCAGATCCACGCATTGCATACTTTATTATGTATTTTCTAAGTGTTAACTGGATTTTAATGCAATCTGTTTGTCACCACAGACATGAAGTTTTCCTCGCCCCCTGTAACCACATCTGGCCATAAAGTTTCTGCCAAAGTCATTGATTCTCAGAAAACATTACTGATTAGTTCACGGAAATTTGTGCACCAAGATGATCCAGATACCCCTGATCTTTTCAATCCTTTATCAGGTATCCCAAAGGGTAAGGCCTTAGTGAGACTTCATTTAGCTGAATGGAAACCTGAAGAGCAACTCTTTGCCTGACTTTTTTTTAAGGTCAGACAGGAAAAAAAAAAGTTATGAGCGAGTGTTCTGTGATTTTTAAAATTGTTTTTAGTTATAAGTAAAATGGTGCTGAGGAAAATGTTGATGTTTGCATAGAAATGTGATTCATTTTCAATACTTGACTTCAATCAATCAGATCTCCATCCAGACACTTTCATGTGTAGCTCTGAGCTGGTAGAACGAGCTGCCCAACTCCATCCAAAGTGCCGACCCCCTCACAGTGTTTAAGAAGTTCTGTGAATATCTTTCTAAATAATAATGGTCTTGATATGAGATTCATAGTACTTAAGATAAGAGTAACTATTCTCTGGTGTTGTGTTGTTCTATTTGGTTTAGCGCTCTTCCCTTGTGTGTGCTGCAGCTCTTGTTCCTAAAGACGTTTACTGGATTTTGTTCACCTCGTTTATAACTCTCTTTGGATAACAGCATCTGCCAAGTGAAGAAATGTAGTTTTAATTAGGGTTCCACGGCTCGGTGGGCCCAGTTTCACGGCCTAGTCAATGTTTGTTTGGGTGTGTACTGTTGCCTACCAGTACTGGAAAAGTACCAAAAATCCCAAATTTTAAAAAGGTACAGTACCAGAATTTTCAGTATCAGAAGTAAACTGCTATTGCACTTGTGGAAAAATTTCCATTTTGTAGACTTCACAAAACAAATGCAGTCTTTGACACAATTGGGATTTCACGGGGGACCACCCCTGAATCCCCACCCGAGGCTTGGATGCAAGTGGGATTTCACGACTCTTAAGATTCACGCAAGCTACTGTGCGGTGCACCAGGGAGGCTGGAGTAAGACTGGGAGGTTTTCGAGTTAACTGTTACTTGCTTCAGAATAGTTTTGGTACCGGTACTAAGCTCCGTAAGGTGGTATCAACACTAAAGTCAACATTTTAGTAACAGTCTAGCACTAGTCTGCACATTCTCCAGGTGTTTCTGTGAGTTACGAGATATGTAGTCCTAAACACTTCCAATATTACCCATTAGAGGGGGATGTCACCATGAAACCCTGGCTTGTAATAAGGGCAAGCATTGAATCTTTAAAAAATGAAAGATTTATTCTTCAAAAGAAGGTATTCCAGTGAAGCTCTTTAGAGTACAGAGGCAAACTGGAATTTCCTGTAACAAAGGCAATCCAAGCCAAACAAAGTCCCAATGCAGAATCCAAATAAGAGTCGAAGAAGGTCAAAAATCCATAATATACAAAGGGTACAAGCACAGCAGAGCACAGATAACTCACCGACTCCAATTTACAGGGTCTGTCCCTGGCGGTGATTGGCACGTGGCCCCGCCTCTTGTGGAACCACCCACAAAACACATGGAACTTAACAAAGGCAGCCTATATACATAGACAAAACCAAAATTAAAGAATGATGTATGTAGTCAACATAAATAAAATGATCAAAAATTAAAAACAAGCAAAATGTTCAAACATGAGACACCCTGGCTGAGACATGACGGTGGGTGCGTATAAACGTGTACATTTTGATAAAGTAGGATCCTGTCCGGGATTGGTTCCTGACTTGCACCCAGATAATGTAGAATGTGCAGAATGCAACCGTGAAATGGAACAAATGTAATTAAATATATCCTGCAATGTGCTTAACACAACTCTCTTATGTTACATAAGGTCTGTTTTCCTGCTTAAGTCAATACATAAAAAAAAATTAAACAGAAGGCAAATTAGCATTTCATTTGTAAATATCTCAGATATATATGGGTTTAATCCATTTTGCAGAGGAAAAATACAATGAAGAGTTTGTGTCGACTTCATGTAACGTTAACTGCAAAACGTTACGTTGATTTATCCTGCTGAGGGTTTCATCCAGCACAACAAACACAGGCAGGCGATGTCTTTCATCCTTCCAGTTCTGGTGGGACTCCAGTCCATCACAGGGTCCACACACACACACACACACACACTCTCAATTTAAATACATCCCAGGTTTATAATTGTGATGATACCCACAGCAGCGTAGGCAAAATGTGAAAACAGAAAAGCACCAACAGACACACATATTTGTATAAATTTGCAAACCTTTCTGAAGACATGTTTTCAGTTTGTCATTATGGATTACTGTGTGCAGACTGATGGGTAAAAATGGCCAGTTTATCCATTTAAAACAAAAAATGCAACACAATAATGTGTGTAGGAAGTATAGGAGTCTGATTATTTTCTGAATCCACTGTATATACAGTATGATTATATATGTACAGACATGGGAAGTGTCCTAAAGAATTTACTGGGATGAAAGATGATTTCTGGCCTGGCTGGAAGGCCATAATGGATAAACACTATAGAAGGAGACATAATCCCGCCGGGATGGTTCTTGATTATTATCCCAGCTGGGGTGTAAGATTAATGGATGGACTTGGGGAGACTGTCTGTTTAGAGCAGTTCCTTCTCCAGTGCAATAGATGGCAGTGCTCCTCTAGAATGGTCTCAGTATGGACACCTGCAGGGATCCATGGGATTTGTAGTCAGAAAGGACAATCCTGTCGGGTTCTTGGGTGCAACGAAAGGGCTTTGCTGGGAGAAGAGCTCCCTGTTTTGTGAGGCTTCCATGTGACCTGTACTGTGCCACCAAAAGTTCTCCCAGGTCCAACAGAAAAGAAGCTACTTGACCTTATCTTATGAATTGGAGACAGACAGACAGACAGACAGACAGACAGACAGACAGACAGACAGACAGACAGACAGACAGACAGACAGACAGACAGATAGATAGATAGATAGATAGATAGATAGATAGATAGATAGATAGATAGATAGATAGATAGATAATTTTATTAATCCCAAGGGGAAATTCACAAAAAAAAAATCACATAGAGAGCGAGTCCTCCTCCTTTCCGTTTCCCGCAGGTATTTGCGTCTGTCCACTCTAACTGTGCTAAACCCGGGTAGGTCCACGTTAGCATCTGGGATGTTAGTTGTTAGCCACATTTCACAAAAACACAACAAACTGCATTCTCTGTAAGTCCTGACATTTTTCACCAGCGCGGCCAGTTCATCGATCATATTTGGTAGTGAGTTCACATTTCCAAGGATAACAGAAAGCACCAAAGGCTTGTATCGCCACTTAGCTTTTAGCTTAGCACCAGCTCTGCTGCCACAATACAACCTTCTTATCTCGTCGGGTAAATAGGGAACCACACCGGCACGGGCCTTTGTTCTCAGCAGTTGAAGTTGACTGCCTGAATAGATGAGTCTCGACGTGTAATAATCCATGTCCAAGTAGTAAAAAGTGTCCAGGGATTGAGCCACATAAAAGAAAGGGGTAGGAGTGATCAGAGAAATAGAGAAAAATAGAGAAAAAGGTAGAAAGATAAAGTCATACACTGAGCTACTGGAAAGGCTGCCACTCGTGGCGGCGCCCGAGTCACTAAGAGTAGTGTATTGGTTTGTGCGATTGTGGAATAAGAAGCCTGTGTAAGGTGTTACTATTGTAATAAACCTTGCCCTTTAACCCAGGGACTTGTGTCCATACAGTTGTGTCTGGGGCATGAGGTGCTACAGCACCCCCTAGTGGCCACAACATTTAATGATATACATGGGGTTTTTAAGGTTTCACCCACAAAATACAAGAAACACAGCAGAACACATACAGACGTAGCAAAGAGTAAATAAACAGAACACTATTAATCAGACTTATGTGATTTAACAAAAACACATTAAATAATACATCTGAATGAATGAAAATGACAAAAGAAATGAAAATAAACATAAGCCATGGGACACACACTGGATGAAACATAACGGATAAGAGCTAACAAATCAAACTCACCAACAGGTACCTGACCAGGTTGTAGCACTAAATCACAGTAGAAGAAGGCATGTTGGCGGTGGTTGAAGTGGCTCCCCATTTACTATGTGAAGTGTTTTTAGTAGTGAAAAAAGTCTTTATAAATGTAAAGAATTATTATTATTAAGGAAGCACAGCTTAACAGCATAATGCCTTGCATCTTATGAAGAAGAGGAAGATGTGGATGAAGTCTTTTAGGAATGACTGAAAGTTAACTTTCTTCTTTTTTATATAGTGTGTTTGAGCTCCTCAGCAATGTTTTACAAATAACATTATAACTGAGAGAAATGTCATGGTTTCCATGAGCTAATATGGCAGTGGTTCATTTAATTTCATTTTTGGTATATATACTTTATGATTACACTTTGCTGATCTCTTCATTTTTTTTTTTTACTTTTTCCTTCCCTTTCTTTCTTCTGACTGCCATTTAAATCTCCTAACATTTAACACTAAGAAGGCCTTGCCACTAACAAGATATATTTTCTGACCTGAGTAAAACTTTGTCATCTTGTACACTCTGCATGATGTAATTAATCCTAGTGATCGTAGCCCCTTGTTGTATGCCAACAGTAATGTCTGTGGTCACTAACAAATTACTATTCACTTGGATGCAATGAGAACTGAAAATTCTAGTGTTCTACAACAATAGAAAACATCTAACCGAATGTACTCCTTCAAATCTTTTACCTTTCTCTGAACTAACTGTAGGAATTGAATGCTTCATAATCAATGTGACAAAAGATTTCACTGTATTTTCCTTCAGCTGCATAGTTTAAGGGTGGACATTTTGTTTTTAGTACAGTAAGTAGAATAGCTCAGCTGTATTGGGCTCTTATTGTCAAAAGGATTAGACTGAACGTCTGCAGATTATTTGAAAAATTACTTTTATTAGATTTATTCGCTGAAAGTGGATAAAATAGAGAGGGTGGGGAGAAGGATAAATCAACTATATTAATTGGTTGTGCTTAAAACAAAAAGTGAGTGATTACCCCGTGTTGTACATGGAGTGTACTCACCTCAGTATTATGCAGACATCTCTTGTTTTTAAATTTTTTCAAATAAGAATCTCAATTTCTATTATATTTCCAATCATTTTTAATTAGGTCATTTCTCAAGTGATTAAATATAATACTCAAAAATAAAACAAAATGTCAGTTTAGACAAACAAGTTAGTTGAAATTTCTATGTAGTAGTTCTGCTTCATTGTTGATCTGCTGAATTTTCAGCTTTTTTGGATCTTTTAGTTCCCAGTCATTATAAAGAAAGTCAGGAGTGTGGGATACTAAACTGGGGTGAGTGAAAGGCAAAGACAAATGCAGCTGTCGGATTGAATGTGTACACCAACAATGGGTTATCAAGGTTACAGGCCAGGCTTGTTTCATACTTTGTGAACGGAGCGGCCATGAACCATCTTTCTAATATGTTTCATTTGTCTTAATGCAGGTGTATGGGAGGTCCAGTCCGGAGAGTCAAACCAAATGGTTCACATGAATGTTCTGATCACCTGCGTTTTTGCAGCCTTCCTGTTGGGAGCTTTTATTGCTGGTGTGCTCGTGTACTGCTACCGCGATGCATTCCTGAGAAAATCACGGAAAATCCACAAAGATGCAGAGTCTGCTCAATCCTGCACAGATTCGACCGGAAGCTTTGCAAAATTAAACGGATTATTTGACAGTCCCGTAAAGGAGTACCAGCATAACATTGACCCGCCAAAGTTGTACACCGACATTTTGACCAATGGGAAGGATGGACCCCCTAATGGAGATACTAAGACCATGATGCTGAGCTGTCATGGTCAGCCTCCAGATTTAGCAGCACTTCCAACTCCAGAATCAACTCCAGTTCTTCAACAGAAGAGCCTTCAGCCTGTCAAGAGTCAATGGGAAAAGCCGCACCCTAAACTGAATGGCTCGCGAAAGGAATCGCCTCTGAAAAGTCCCCAGTTTTTTCCATCCAGCCCCCCTCCTCATTCTCCTCTTGGACACCCTCAAATTCCAAGCGCTGTGGTTCTTCCTAATGCCACCCACGACTACCGCGCTTCCTTTGCAAATGTGGATGCTCACCGATCCGAACGGAGAATGCAGAATATCGATCACCCTGTGGTTGTAAAATCAAGCAAAAAAGAGCATCGACGATCAGTGGACGCAAGAAATACGCTTAATGACCTGCTCAAGCATTTAAACGAGGCCAACGGCAACCCCAAGGCTATTCTGGCAGATCCTGCTATGGCTCGTCAGAACATGATGTTGGATCAGATAAACATGTCTGAGATACCACCAAAAGTTCCCAGCAGAGAAGCTTCCCTCTATTCTCCCTCCTCAACACTTCCAAGGAACAGTCCAACTAAAAGGGTGGATGTGCCCAGTACTCCTACAACACCAACAGTACCAATGAACACTTTAGAAAGACAGAGGGGCTACCATAAAAATTCACAAAGGCATTCAATATCTGCCCTGCCGAAAAATATGAACTCTCCAAATGGAGTCATGATATCGAGGCAGCCCAGTATGAACAGAGGTGGCTATGTGCCACCTACACCGCCCTCCAGGTTGGACTCGCATGGAGCACCTGTTGGTGTCCATCAGCAACCTTCAATATCCCGACAGAGTAGCTACACGGGACAGGGTTCCCTCCCGCGTACAGGAGTCAAGAGGACACCCTCCATAAAGCCTGATGTCCCCCCAAAACCCAATGGGTTCGTTCCTCAGACTTCTTCCATAAGGCCAGTAAACAAATATGGCTACTAAAGTGTGAGCTTGTTCGCTTGGTGAAAACAAACAAACAAACAAACAAAAAAAATGGCCTGGTGCTTTCAGGTTGCCTGAAAGTTTTTGCTCATGTTTGTTGATTAAAAAAGAAAACAAAGAAGAAGAAGAGCAAAAAACAAACAGCACTGTAGTAGCAGAAGCAGGAGAAACAAATGGCCAAAACTGCCGATTTGGCCGACTTCTCCACCTCTGCTTTGTCTGTGAACCTTTGCCAAACAGGCAGGACAATGCTACGTTAAGGTTTAAAGACGTAGAGCAGCCGGGACACCCGAGGATGTTGGGTCAAGTGGATGCATTGGGGAGCGTAATTGTTCATTTTTATGCATTTTATGCCATGCCGGCATTTAGAAATTCATACGTGATAATACTTGAACAATGAGTTACATTTTTCACTGCCACCAAGCATTGCTGTCTTCCCATAAAATGTGAACTTTTATTTAACACACACATATATATATAATATATATATATATATATTCATACAAGTATATACATACTTAATGTTTATATCTATGTATGTATGTATGTATGTATGTGTGTATATATATATATATATATATATATATATATATATATATATATATATATATAAATCCACTTTTTTTTTTGTAAAGAAAAGTATGCATTTGCCTTGCCGCTTGCACAAAATTTCAGAAAATAATGAATACCACGAAAATGTTTTGAGCCTACAAAGGTGCACTTTTGACACTTATGTGGGAACTTTGTTGTGTATTTTATTAAATCCTTTGTGTCACTGGTACACCCGCAATGGGACGCACTTAGTTAACTGTGGCGGTATCTATTGCGTCCAAACGGCGCACAAGGTTTTATTTGGACTGCAAGCTGGATGAACTCTTGCTCCCGTAAAAATGGACTGTACCGTAAATATGATGAAAGTAACCTTTTATTTTGTGCTGCTATGGTTTTACAAATGTAGCTCTTAAATGCATTGTATCGATGTAGTTCTTCATCATACAAACTTCTGGCTGCCAATTCACTGTGAATCTGAGCTCCTGGTTGTAAATACCCAGGGACTGTTATTCTCTACTTAATTATTGCCTTTTTTCGGCCCCCTGTAAGGCATGTGGATAAAAAAAATCTCTAGGGACCTGAAGTTGAAATCTGGTTTGGGTCAGAAGTAAAATGATTTCAAAGCAGACGGGTCTGTGGAGCTCTCCACGTCTCACACCAGTCGGGTTGACCGAAGACTAAAGCACCTGCCCGCCCGCTCACGTGAGGTCCAAGGGTGGAAGTGTTGCAGAGCCCTCCCAGATGGAAGGCTGCTTACCGTTTAGCCAAGACTTTTAGCAACGTTTATAAATGAAAAGGTTAAGACATCACTGCCTGTCTATCTGAGATCACCAAACGTGATGAATGGGTGTCCGTTGTTTTAGCACAGTAGGGAAAATGGCTGAGCTGCCACATCTTATGAAACAGTTCAATAAATTAATAAATGTGCAATTGTTTAAGTAACAGAATAATCCTGAAAAGTCATGCAGGTAATGACATTGATCTGTAAATACTTTTTTGTGCGTTTACCTGAATTCTGTGCATTGTGTGCCTTATACAATGAGCATTATCATAACTATTGAATATCTGTTGAGTGTTCTTGAGCTTAAAAGACTTAAAAGTGTGCCAGTTTTACATTTTCTAAAGATAAAAAAAGACAAACAACCATAACCGAACAAATATTAGTTTGATTGTTTTTGGCTCATTTCTAATGTACAACTAGATTATAATACAACTGATCAATCTTTGCAAGCATTCCACTTCAGAGTGATGAAGAGTATAAAATTAACAGAATCGTTACAAGAAGCTAATGCGCTTGTTAGCCATGAATTCCTGGTCCAGTGACCAAGAAGCAGCACTGTATGTGTGAATGTAAGTCACTCATGGTGAGCACGAGGAGGAGAAGGAGGAAATTAGATGAGAGACTCTGAGACGGATCGCAGACATTACGTTGCTCCCGTGTCGTCTGCAGGTGAGCCCACTGCTTCATTCTGCTTATTAATTAAACTATGGAGATTTGTGTTTCCACATTACATGGCGGAGAAAACTGAATTCACGGCACAAATTAATGAAGCAGCATGAACGGGTGAAGCATAAGGCAGGCTCAAAAGTAGGTCTGTGTCTGAGAGGGTGAGTCAGCAAACTAAAGTGTTTATGCCCAAGAACAAATATTTTTCTCGATAACTGGCCCCGATTTCCACTGTTTTTTTTTTTTTTTTCGAAAGGAAAAAAATATATATATATCTATATATAAATGTCCTTTCTGTTACTGGTCTAATTATCCTTGTACACTTCTGTCAACTTGTACTTGCCAGGACCTGCCCCTTATTTTTATTAATTAGAATTTTGTATATGTAGATTTTTTTTCTTTTAGTTTAATAGCAAAACCCAAAATAGCATTAAACTCTGCTGAAAGCGGGTTTACAATGGTGAGCTGCCTTGTATATTGCAATGTGAATACGGACGGCATTTATGTTGCAATTTGACGTGTCAATCCTTTTCACATTTCGGTTTTGATGCTTTGTGTGCAAAGAATAAACCCCTGCTGTCAATCTCCTCTTTCTTTTCTTCTCCTTCATTTGAAGCACTGTGCAAGTTTCCAAGCTGAAAGTAAATGGTTGTATATGTCCTACCAAGAACTTTAACCTGTGTAGATATCTTGTAAAGTTGTACTGTGAATGTGTAAATAATTACATACTTTTTGTTTTTTAACACGGCATGTAAAGTCAAAATAAAATATTAAAAGTATAGAACTAGATTATCACAAAGACACTTCTTTAAATGGTGGTTGGCTTTGCCATAAAAATGACAGCAGTGGTCCATTTGCTTTGTGTGTATACGTCTTCTCAACTCCATCTTTCACAATGCAGACTGGTTATCAGTTGCAGAGGCCATACAGCATGTGAGTTCAAATGGCATTGAGTCTACTTGATATTACAAATACAACATTCAGAACTGTCTTAATGTGGACCGTAACCGGGAAACTAATGAATCAGACTTGGACTAAAAAAACCCAGCTAAGATTCTCACCGCCTTTGACGGTGATTTATTTCTTTTTGGTGGGGATCCCAGGAACGCACCCAGCCTTGGCTCGACTCACACACACTCCCTCACAGAGACAAAAAGCAAATGGTAATAAAACAGAAATTGAAGACTGTATTCAACGATAATATAACTATACACATTACAATGATCCCACCCCAGTTCCCTTCCGACGATATACAATAAACACAAATTCAACAATAACAAACAACTAACAAAAGCCACACACGATGAAGTCCATGAAAAACGGCAACTGATGGAATGAAATGATAGAGGTAGATAGTCCAGAGATTAGCACGCTGTAAGTGAATGTAAAGGTCAGTCCTACCGGCATTTCCTAATGAGATGATGACGTGTGAATGGGATCAGGAGTGCTGCTTTCATTGCAGGTTGACAACAAATCCTCAGACAGTCCTCATGCAGAAGGAAGATACCAGACAGTCCATACACCCAAAACAAGATTCCGTAGGCAGGAAAGGGAAGGCAAACAGACTGTTAACTCCGACACAAAACAACAAAAAAACTCTCTCTCAGTATAACTGGCCTCCTTTTAAATCCCACACTGGCCTCCTTGTCCCCAGCAGCCCCTGCACCCTCAGCAGATGACCAATCAGAGCCACTGTAGGGACTGCTGGGAGTTGAAGTTTTCACTCCCCAGTAGCACCACTATAAGTTAATCTTGTAAATATTATGCTGGATTGATCTGAAGGTGGCAAAGAGTGGTCAGTGCTGGAGTCAAGTGTCCTATGTTCGACTTCCATGCTCTGTCAATGTAGAGTTTGCATGTTCTCTCCATGTCTGGAGGGTACTCCAATTTACATCTCATATCCCTATCCCCATCCCCATATATTTTTGGGTTAGGTTAATCTGTGATTCCAAGTTGTATACAATACAACTTATTTTTGTATAGCTCTCTTCACTGTGTGGGACAAGTGCAGGGACAGAGCGCTGTGAACAATTCTCAGTTAAAATACAAGTCTAGATGATACTAACAACAAAATGTAGAACTGGTACACATATAAATACAAATTTGTTAAAACACAGAGAGAACAAGGTTGAAAGTGATTAAACATAAATGGAGACCAGCAATATCTGTCCATTAATTCATTGATGACCTATGGCCAGTTGACAACAGTTAGTAAAAGTCAAAAACAAACTCACTGTCCTGGAGACCTCGGCCAGGACAGTGGCTGCCTACCTGCTCCTGAGTTTCTGTGCTGACCATCCAATCTGATGAGAGAATCTTTCCACCCGATGATTCCAACGCTGCTTTACCTGAAATGATTTACACAGAAGAGCAGCCAGTCAAGAGTGCAGCGACACCAAGTGCCACATCCAGATACTGAGAAGAGAGTAAAACAACAGAGGAGGTTTAGTAGCAGTTTAAAAAATGTTGTATTACTTATATTTCTGTACAAATGAGTAACAAACAGAAATTCCATGAGCACAGCAGCTCTAGTCAGGGTATGCTGGACTACAGTCATGAGTCTTCAGCCTGACTTAAAAGCTGAGACTGAAGAGGCATCTCTAATAGTAGCAGGCAGACAGAACATTCCACAGTTTCAGGGCCCTTTAAATAAAAGCTCGACCTCACCACTGTTATTTTATTAATCCTTGGAATTTTAAGTAAGCTGGCATCATGAGATCTCAATGTGCGCTCTGGTTTATAAGCAATGATAAGTTCAGGTAAGTTCATAGGACCTTGAACATTAAGGCTTTAGAAGTTAAAAGGCAAATTTTGAAATCAGCTTTAAGCGTACCTGGAAGCCAGTGTAAAGACTTGAGGACAGGGGTTGTGTTTGTATTATTTTGGTTTGTGTAATAATTCTTGCAGCAGCATTTTGAATTAACTGAAAGCTGCATAAAGAAACATTTGAACAGACAGTGTATAACACATTGTAGTAGTCAATCCTACTATAAACAGGATGTACGTGTGAGCCCAGCAACTGACTGGCATCCTGTCCAGAGTGGGTCCCTTGCCTTAGGATTGTAACCTAAACCTCAAAGCAGGTTTGAGAATGTTGCGATCACGTGGCATCTCCTATCAACATTTTATCACACACAGGAGTATGACAGACCTTGACTGCGTTGCTGGCAATTTTCCTTGCAGTGCATCACAAAGGTAAAGCATTTATGAGAACACAAAATACAGAGAGTACCCAATCAGACAAACCTGCAAAACAGTAGCCGTATTTTCCTATTTCAACGTTTTGACGCAAAAAAGTGGTAAGATGGGTGTCAGTCGCCTATCCAAATATGCTAACTATATGACAGTAAGTGAAAAAGCAGCGTATCCCAAGAAGATTGAATGATTTTGAGCATTTCAGATTCAAAGTGGATGCCATTGATTGAATGGTGACTATTGGTCAATTGTACTAAACCTGAACGAATACTATTAGAACATATGAAACAAAATGACATGGTATCAGCAACGTTTTGTTGCTGCAAAAAGACTGATTTTCCAGCAAGACAACAAGCCCAAGCGTAAAGCCAAAGCTACATAGGAATGTCTTCTAAAAAACAAGGTGAATGTCCTGGAGTGGTCGAGTCAGAGTCCAGATCTCAATTCAATTGAGAATGCATGGCTGGACTTGACAAAGGCTGATCACTCACAGTCATCATGACAGACACCTGACAGAGCTGGAGCAGTTTACCAACGAGGAATTGATAAGAGTGGAAAGCTCATAAAGAAAGAGGGAGATCTGGGTGCACAGACTCGAGGATGTCATGGCTGCCAGAGGTACATCTACTAAATAGTGACTTGAAGGTGGTGCATCAGTTATGGTGTGTTTTCATTTTTGCAATTTATTTTGAACCACTTTGGAGAAATCTGTTTTTACTCGGACATTAAAGAGTCTTTTTTCTGTTCATCAGTGTCAAAAGAGCCAAATTAAATCCACCACACATTAGCTGTTAGGTGGTGAAGGGGTGAGAAAGATAGTTAGAAACAGGGGTGATTAGGGGGCCAGAATGACCAGGCCAGATCGGGCAGATTAGCCCAGAGATCAGGATACACCCTACTGTACTCTTTACAAAGGACACCCAAGAATCTTTATGAACCCAGAGAGTCTGGACCTTGGTTTTACATCTCATCTTAAGAACTGTGCCATCTTTACAACACAGTGTCACAGTGCACTGCACTGGGGTATTGGGATCCACATTCAGACCACACAATAAGCACCCCCTACTGGCCTCGCCAACACCTCTTCCAGCAGCAACCCAAGGTTTTCCTGGTTGGTCTCCCATTCAAGTGCTGGCCAGGCCTGAACATGCTTAGCTTTACGTGGATTACCTGTCCTGAAGTGCATGTGGTATGGCTGCTGTGTTTCAGTTGATGTGACTTGTGATGTTTCAATCTGTAGTGCTAACTTTCCCCGCTTCACCTTAATTCTTCTCCTACTCCTTACCTGACCTTTGCCCCTCTATAGTTACTGCCCACAACATTCATGATCTGGTGGCAACACTCTGCTCCACTTCTCTGTCTTTCTCATAATCTGCAAATCAGATAAGCATCATGGCATTTAATTTCTTATATCTTTCCTGTCTAAACTTGTAAATACCTACATGAAAGGTAACAAGATAGAAACACAGCTGTATTGAACTTAAAAAAGCTTTAAGTGTGGTTTACATATATAGCACTTAAAAAGCACATGTAAAAAAACTGACACTTTACTGCATTCAGGGTTGCTAGTGACCCTATATATTTCAAGTGAATACATGATCATAATAAACTAATTTTAAATTATTTTGGCATTCTTAACAAATTGTTGCAGATGAAATTAATGAGGCAGATTAAAACACAGGCAGCAAGGTGGTGCTGTGGTAGCGTTGCTGCCTCGCAGTAAGGAGACCTGGGTTTGCTTTCCGGGTCCTCCCTGCGTGGAGTTTGCATGTTGTCTCCGTGTCTGTGTGGGTTTCCTCTGGGTGCTCTGGTTTCCTCCCACAGTCCAAAGAGATGCAGGTTAGGTGAATTGGTGGTCCTAAATTGTCCCTAGTGTGTGCTGGGTGTGTGTGTATATGTGCCCTGTGATGGGGTGGCGCCCTGCCTGGGGATTGTTCCTGCCGTGCACCCTGTGCTGGCTGGGATTGGCTCCATCATGACCCTGTGTTAGGATATAGTGGGTTGGAAAATGACTAACTGACTGACTGACTGACATTAAAACACTAAGGTTTTAAGTGACATTGTGTGACCATTAGCAGGTCACTTCACCTACCTGTGCTTCATCTGGAAAACCAAAAGAAATGTAACCAATTGTAAGTCGCATTGAGATAGGGTGTCAGAAAAATAATAAGTGAAAAACTACATGTTTCACCTCAGAGCATCATTTAAAAAGAGGCAAAGCAGCTTCTAGGTGTCCTGATATTGGAGATGGGCAACAGACGTCCATGTGTCCCATTACTGACACCTCCCAGACTTGGGAAGTTACAATGACCTCTTGACAGTCCACTGAGGCCTGTGTCACTGGTGGCCTCTGTGACTTTACTTCTGGGATATCAGTAACACCATGTCTGATCTCCTGAGAGCATGTCTTCTAATACTAAAATTCACAAAATCTGTCTGTCTGCAAGCGTTGGCTGTACTGATGTGACAAAAATGTCAACAATGGTTACAGGAAGGCTCTCATGACCACAGAGAAAGCACAGGGAGGCCATGAAAATGGGCCAATTGTGTGACAAGCTGTCACAGGGCCTTTGTTAATGATTTCCACCAACAACAAGGATGACGTGCCTGCCACAGAATGTTAACTAGTGACTAAGACCAGGGGATGTCAACTTCCAGGTATGGGACTCCAGTTACAGTATCCATTACTATATGTGCGTATGCTTTGAATGGTGTGGTGCTTGCGTAGATTGGACAATCCTGGTGTAGTGCAAGGCTTGTTTAGTATGGCTGAGGGGCCATTTCATGTTAGTGCATTATGATGGACCAGCATCTGCTCATGGCAGCCTCCTATGCTGTGCCTACTCATGCCAAGACTAACACACAGCCTTTGCTTACTAAATAGGATGGATCGACCTCTGTGTACCTACAAGGTGTACGAAGCGTTAGGGCATCTATGCAAAATTCACACTTAAGTTCAGCATGTCTGCTTTGCCACCTTCTAGAACATCCCCCCCAACCCAATCACAGTTAAGCACTCATCCCCGAGCCCTCAACTCACACTAAACATACCCTGCTGCCAGGCTATACACATTTGTTTAAACCCGTCACTTCGCTGTGCTTCTCTTCACCATCGATGTGATCGTCCAAACTGTTAAATCAAAGACTCTGGCTTTGTTCCAAACAGACAGCTACTTTTTTCCCAAAGGTTTCCTAGAGCAGGATTTCACGCTTGGGCCCAATGTCCATGCCTAAGGGCTTTTCTTTAAAGAAAGCTTTGTTTATTAAAGTGAGTGAAAACGTTAAACAAAAAGCACATCTTTTGCCGGTGTCAGTCTGGGGGAGGGGGACAATGTCAAGAGTCCCACTCTCCCGCTTAAATCTGCCATTAACGACATTCTCCGTTTCATCCTGTCTCCCTCTCCCTTTTTTCTTAAGGGCGGCTTTCTTGTTTTTTTTTGCTAGACAGAAGAAGCTCTCTGAAATGATTTTCCGCTGTTCACTTTGGAGGGCCCATCACTCGCGAGCTGCAGCATTAAACAGCCAAATGCACGGCATCTTCGCCTGTCAAGAGGCAATGAGCCAGAGAAAGACACCTCGTGTGAAATTTAGCACTTTCAATTATTTCTCTCTACCTATCTGTCTTTTCACTTTTTTCTTATTTCCTCTCTTTTTCTCTTTTTATACTCTACTTAGCAATGTGCAGATAACAGGTGATTCTCTATAGAATTTATGAGAAGAAGCCTGTATGTGTTCTATTCACACCGAGGTGGGAACAGAGAATAATGAAGGGATCAGAAGATGAGATGTGATCAAAAAAAAAACAGGTCCCTAACACAAAACAAAAAAAAAAAAAATCAGTCATAGCCCAAAGCTGTAAGTTAAATCGTAATTAACGTTCAAAGCACAAGGCTTATTACATGGGGATTCAAAATGAGAGGCAACAAATGATAACACACATTGTATTTATCCAAAGTGACCAGTAGGGGGACACTCTCAAGTCAACCCCCTCACTGAGAATGACCCACACAGTCCAGTCACAAGGGTATTCATT
Source organism: Erpetoichthys calabaricus (assembly GCF_900747795.2). Taxonomy (NCBI): domain Eukaryota; kingdom Metazoa; phylum Chordata; class Cladistia; order Polypteriformes; family Polypteridae; genus Erpetoichthys; species Erpetoichthys calabaricus. Next base: position 13,008,412 of record NC_041410.2, on the reverse strand, counting down.
CACAGAGTGAAGGGTTCCAAGGATAGTACAATAAACACTGTGCCACTTCAGAGCCTGCATCCACAATACGAGGTGTCATCAAAAAGTACGGTGAATGTTGATGCAGAGTGCCATCCAAAAGCAACTCAAGACAATTCAATGCCGGTTCTGACATGTCCATCCTAGAGCAGAGTTTGTTTCAACTTGTTTGATACTGTCAATCGTTTGTAAGCCACTGTTGAGTTCAAGTGTGTTTTTCAAGTTTGTCGTTAATAATGCATATCGAGTAACACATTAACATGAAATTTTGTTTTAAATTGCAAAAAGCTCAGGAAACCCATCAGATGTTAAAATCGGTTCATGGTGATACTGCACCGACAATTAAGACTGTTTGCAAGTGGTTTGATTGATTTCGTAATGCATCTGACTCGGTTGAAGACGAGAAAAGATCAGGACGTCCTCCAACATCCATAACCGAGGAAAATGTTAAAACGGTTTCATTCTTCATCATGACAACGCTCCTAGTACGGCAATTTCTGTCGAATTTAAACATGACACTGTGTCCGCATCCACCTTATTTGCCGGATCTGTGACTTCTGGCTGTTCCCTAAATTGAAAATGACCCAGAAAGGCAAATGATTTCAATTAATTGAGGACATCCAGGAAGCCACAACAGCCCAACTAAAGATACTCTCGAAAGGAAACTTCCAGAACTGCTTCGCAAAGTGGCAGGAGCATTGGGAGAAGTGCATTCGAAGTGGAGGAGAGTATTTTGAGGTTGCCTAGTAGTTGTAAATCTTTTACTACAATAAACATTTCTTTTTTAAAACATTCACCATATTTTTGGCCTACCTCCTCTTCCTCTCTCCAGTCTCCACTGATGGGTTATTCTCTCCTTTTACTCCACTTAACTTGCCAGGTGAGTCCTTGCTTCCACTTCACTCCCGACTCCAAGCTCATCTGGCTGAAGGAAGGAAGCTTGTATTAGAGTGTAGCCCTTGACTATTTTTTGGGGTCACGGCCAATTGGCTAGCCAACAGTTCTGGGTCATTCCTGACCCTTTGGGAGGTACACTTCTATTCATTTAAAGGTCCAGATGCACCTGTATTTGGCTGCAACCTGAAAGTAGCTTCCTGCTGCTCCCTTCTGGAGGGGTGCACTATTAGGTGGTGTCTAATCCTCCTTCGGCCACCTTCAATAGTCCACACAGAATTTTGTGTCCTGTCTGGGTAGTGGTCCCCACCCACTCCTGAATTGCTTCTTGGCTTCCTGTTCGGGCAGTGGTCCCAGCTAGCTCCCAGATAGCATGCTGGCTTCCTATCCAGACAGTGGTCCCAACAGGCTCCTTGACAGAACATTGGATTCCTGTCTGTTCAGGGTCCTCAGCTAGCTCCCAGATGACATACTGGCCTCCAATTTGGGCAGTAGTCCAAGCAAGCTCTCGGACAGCATATTGGCTTCCCGTTTAGGTAGTGGTCCCAGCTAACTCTCAGACAGTACACTGGCTTCCCATTTGGGCAGTGGTCTCAACCAGCTCCAGGATGGCACAAAAAAAAAACACTGCTGTGCACCACTGTGCCCTGCTGACCTACACACCACAAATTCAGATACCTTGGAAATGTCCAATGCCTACCTTTATCTCACCATGTACACACCCCATCCCATGCATTATTTATTTTTTTTAATTTATTATTATTAAAATATTTTTGTGATGTTGTTTTATTGCCGTTGTGTTTTGTGCTTAGAATTGCATTTGTTATGAATGGCCATGTTTCGTCATTTTTTATGTTCATTCCCGCAAGGTTCTTGTCTCTCTAGAGTCAGAGATGTCATTTCTGCTATTAATTTTGGTGTTATGCACATAGTTTCAAAGTTGTAAATTTATTTGCATCAGCTGTTTCTTTTGACGTCTCCCCAGCGTGTGCTTGAAAGTGACAGTATACAGGTTGTCCCATGTAGTTCTGGGTAATCTGAGTTTGTGGATGGAAAACCTCAGTGATAAAATGTAAGAATTTCAAATTCAATCATGCCAACGTATCATAAGGAGCAATAGCGAACAATGCAGAAGCCAATAAGAAGGTTAACAGGATGTAAGGTTATATAGCACCCTTAATGTGTAGAGTTCAAGTCAAGGGAAATTATGGTCAAGCTTTACAACACACTAGTGAGGCCTCATCTAGAGTACTGTGTGCAGTGTAGGTCTCCATATTACAAAACAGACATAGCAGCACTAGAGGAAGTCCAGAGATGAGTGACTAGGCTGACTCTGAGAGGTTTTGAGCTATGAGGACAGATTTAAGGAGTTGAACCTTTTCTGTTTAAGCGAACAGAGATTAAGAGAGGACATGACTTCTGCTTCTTTCAGCTGCTCCCTTTAGGGGTTGCCACAGTGGATCAACTTTTTCCATATCTTCCTGTCCTCGTCATACACCTGTCACCGGCATGTCCTCTCTCACCACATCCATAAACCTCCTCTTAGGCCTTCCTCTTCTCCTCTTGCCTGGCAGCTCTATCCTTAGCACTCTTCTCCCAATATACCCAGCATGTATCCTCTGCACATGTCCAAACCAACGTAATCTCGCCTCTCTGACTTTGTCTCCAAACCGTCCAGCCTGAGCTGACCCTCTAATGTCCTCATTTCTAATCCTGTCCATCCTCGTCACACGCAATGCAAATCTTAGCATCTTTAGCTCTGCCACCTCCAGCTCTGTCTCCTGCTTTCTGGTCAGTGCCACCATCTTCAACCCATATAACACAGCTGGTCTCACTACCATCCTGTAGACCTTCCCTTTCACTCTTTCTGATACCCATCTGTCACAAATTACTCCTGTCACTCTTCTCCACCCATTCCACCCTGCCTGCACTCTTTCCTTCACCTCTCTTCCACAATCCCCATTACTCTGTACTGTTGATCCCAAGTAGTTAAACTCATCCACCTTCGCCAACTGTACTCCCTGCATCCTCACCATTCCACTGACCTCCCTCTCATTCACACTCATGTATTCTGAGAGGACATGGCTGATGCTTTTAAAATTATGAAAGGAATAAGCACAGTGGATCCAGACTGTTACTTTTAAATGAGTTCTTCAGTAAGAACATAAAGGCCTAGAATAAAACTTGATATGGTCTGAGTTTGCACAAATGTTACAAAGTTTTTCTTCACACTGAAAATTGTAGACACATAAAGTAGATGATCAAGTAGTGTGGTGGACAGTAGGACTTTAGGGACCTTCATATCATGACTTGAGGTTATTTTGGAGTTATTAGATGGATAGAGTTGGTGAGGTTTGTTGGGCTGTTCTTGTCAAAATTGCTCTCATTGTCTAATTAATCAAACACAGCTACAGTATAAAAGTTAAAAAGGAAGGAACATTACAATTGCAACCAAGGAAAAGCAGTTTATCAGTAAATGCCACACTAATCAAAATATCTGATGCCCTGCCATAAACATAAAGACTAAGGGGGCACTGGCTTAAGAAACACTTGTGGGTGGATTGCCCTCCATCGTGGTATACCTGTGGCAAAGCATCAAAAAAGAGCAGACAGTGGGCCTCAAGGAGGTCTTTAGTGCTTTAAGAGAATCCACTGACTAGTTAAATAGTCAGGATTTAAATAACTTTCCTAAAAAGCAGTCTGGAGTCAATGGCAGGTTCACAATAAGATTAAGAGAGCTGTGTGACTCTGCGCATTTAACCGCCAAGTTTATAATAAAAATATATTAACAATGGTGGCATAGTGGTAGCATGCTGCGTCGCAGTAAGGAGAATAGATTTCGCGTCCTCCCTGCCTGGAGTTTTCATGTTCTCCCTGTATCTGTGCGAGTTTCCTCCGGGTGCTCCGGTTCCAACCCACTGTCCAGAGACATACAGGTTAGGTGAATTGGCAACGCTAAATTGGCCCATGTGTGTATGTGCCCGCCTCGTCCAGCGTTTGTTCCTGCCTTGCACCATATGCTAGTTGGGATAGGCTCTTACCCCCGCCACAACCCTGGTCTGGATTAAACTGGTTAGAAAATTACATGATACGACAACTATGCATTCGTAATGTGCTTTGGGTCGGTGTTCGTCATTGCAATGTATCTGCAGTGGAGTGACAGGGGATTATAAAAGAAAAGTGGGTGAAAGAAAAACTCTGAGAAGTCAGGTCAGTTAGGGAAACAGGATTTGCTTGGGGTTCATTGGTTACTTACTATAAATTTAAACAAATGACAAAGCTCAGAAATGTTATAAAAAAAAATTAAAAATGGGAAATTTATCACATCAATCCGTTAATATATTCTCCCCTGTTCCAACTGCACGGCTCTGGTGAGACAAAGCAGGGCAGAAACACCAGTAGATTGGATGCCAGTCCATTATGGGGCATATCTACTCCAAATGAGAGATGCCACATATTGACCACAATTAGACTGGAGTTCAGATAGATTCTATCTTTGAAGATTGGGTACCCCCCTTGTAGAGTCACACCTTCAAGATGTGAATTAAGACACAAGTGCTGATCCCTCTTGCCTGTAACATTAAAGTGCAGAGAGGTTGTGAGAAGTGCCAGTACTTCAAATTGTGAGTAGCGACTGACAATAAATACTGCCGATCAGGTTAGGTCAGGTTGGGGAGCATGCACTGGTACAGCATGTTTCCGCACCCAACACACGATAAAACAGCTCAGGATCCCATTTGGCAACCCCCCAGGCTGACATGCAGTCCAGTCCCACCCTCCGGAAATGACCCTCTATCTGCCACAGCCAGGTGCTACGTGGGCGTCCCCTTGGCCTGGTCCAGCCACTCAGGTCCTCAACAGTGAGGATCTTGTGAGCTGATCACCCTCGGAGAATTACACCGCATGGCCATAGTGCTGTAACTGACGCTCCCTCACAATGCAGGTAATGTGCCTCATTTGGGACTCCATGAGCAACACAAACTCAAACCAGCAGTACCCAAGGATGATCTGAAGAGACACAGTACTGAAGGAGTCCAGTCTTCATCTCAGGTCACTGGATAGTGTCCATGACTCGCAACGATATAGAAAAACAGGAAGCACCAGGACTCTAAAGACTTGGACCTTCATCCTTTTGCAGAGATATCTGGAGCCCCACACAACCCTTTCCAGTGACCTAATGACTCCCCATCTACTGATTTCATAGGAAGAGTCACCAGAGACATGAATGTCACTGCTGAGGTAAGTAAACCTCTCGATGAGGTCGACACTCTCTGTGCAGACAGACACACTGCTGATGGCCATGCCCAAGAGGTCATTAAAGGCCTGGATCTTGATTTTATCTTGGACACTCACAAGCCAAGACACTCAAACTTCTCGCTCAGTCTCTCAAGAGCCCCGATCAGAGCCTCCATTGACTCCAAGAAGATCACAGCATCGTCAGCAAAGTCAAGATTAGTGAATCTTTCTTTGCCAACAGATGCTCCACAGCCGCTGGACTCCACACTGCTGGTACACATGCAAAATCAACACACACCGGATAACTGCAAACACTGTGAGTGAACCTCGAGAAACCTCACAATAACACAAGGAGAACAAGCAAAGCCCACTCAAAAGTGACTAGGTGAGAATTTGAAGCCAGTCGTCTGGAGCTGTGAAGCGGCTGTGCTGACCATGGTGCCCAATGCGATCGATAGATAGATAGATAGATAGATAGATAGATAGATAGATAGATAGATAGATAGATAGATAGATAGATAGATAGATAGATAAGGCACTATAAAAAAGATAGATAGATAGATAGATAGATAGATAGATAGATAGATAGATAGATAGATAGATAGATAGATAGATAGATAGATAGATAGATAGATAGATAGAACTGTATTTATGCTCAGGGAAATGTGACTTTTTAAAGAAACTCTTTAAATAAATAAATATACACAGTTTGGTCTGAACAAAGAAGAAAATTAAAAAGAAAGAAAACTCTTCACTTGGCTGTCACAGTCACAGTGAGTCACAGTGAGTCAGTCACAATGAGGCATAGTGTTATTCCTTACACATTGTTTTTCTCTGGGGTGGCTGACTTCCTCAAGGTGACACAGTGGTGACAACTGAACCTATATCCTTATGTTGAGATATTCAAATCCTGCACTACTACACCACAATACAACATCTGGGCAATTTTCTACAAGTGAAGCCTTTTTGTTTCGACTAGCTATAAAACCTGGACTTTATTTTGAGTCCAAGACTTTAGCCACTGGCCCATTGATGTTAAAAGTTTAACACACTAAGTGATTTCTGATTTAAAATTTAATAGCATCCAAGAATAAAATGCTCAAGTGACCAACAAATGTGTGATGTCCTTTGACCTACATCCACGGTTATAAATAAAACATCATAATGTATTTCTCTAGTTGACTCAGAAGTGCAATTCACGCCCCACTTATACACAGCATAACTCTTTAGAGGAGCTCTTTAAAAAACATTGCACTGCATGGCCATTTACTTTGGAGATATGAAACAAAAAAACACACATACACACATATACTGTATATATGAATGTATAGCAGTTTTATTTTTCTTGGGGAAAAATATAACGGAGTTCTATACTGATGTGCCTTTTGAATCAAACTGAGCTTCATCTCACAGTATGGATATGAATCATATTTACATGCAGACCTGAGAGTGGACATGGCGTGTGCTCTCACTTATTTACTTTTTCTAGTGGTCTCACTATATTGGCCTGCTGGAATCACACACATAGAAGCATCATAGCAACTGGCAGTTTGTGAGGCTTTGGGAGTTTGTGAGCAACACTGGAGCCCCACAAGGACCATCAGTCCTGTCTCCTGTTCTGTTCTCCTTGTACACCTTGGATTCTGCATTATGGGGTGTATTAAAAAGTGCTTGACAACTTTGTAAGTTGTCCACAACTCAACATCAGCAAAACCAGGGAATAGCTTGTTGACTTTCACATGAGAGTCTCAACAACTGGTCACTGTAATTGTTGGTCGGATTCACCAGTCCTGTCCACTTAAATTCTTCCAAAATAACATCAAGTCGAGTTTTGAAGGTCCCTAATGTCCTCCTGTCTACTGCACTACTTGGTCATTTATTCCAAGTGTCTATGGTTCTCTGTATAAAGAAAAACTTCCTAATGTTTGTGTAAAATTTACCCTTAACAAGTTTTCAACTGTGTTTCCGTGTTCTTGATGAACTCATGAACTGATGAACTCACAGAAGTGGGCACATCACCCATCATTCACTTACGCAAGGAGGCCCTGTGTGAGTGACGCATTTCCATATGGCTGCGTCTACACAGAATGGCTGTCAAGCCATGCAGAACCTTCTAAGGAAAAATACAATGTTTTCAGAAGTCAGTTACCACAGTATATTCATTTGTCTTTGTGATTTACAGGCAAAAATTGCAGGAAAATAATCATGAAGCATGAACGAAAGCACTTTGATGATTGCACCTCTCAAAATTGGCAAGAAAGTCTATTATTACGATCATTTTATATTGTAAATGTGCAGCCGCTGGAGACCTGAGCCACGTGAATAGGGCTTCAAGGATCACATCATTAACGCACAGGCGGCAGATTGATTTATTCTGTTTATTAATTTATTTCATTGGGTGGCACATTTGTCCAGTGATTTGCACGGCTGCCTTGCAGCTTTAAATTCCACATCTGGGTAGCGTCTCTGTGGAGTTTTCATGTTCTCTCCTTGTCTGTGTAGATTTTTCTCCCATATTTCTAAAGGTTAATTAGCAATTCTAAGTTGGCCCTGTATGTGTGTGTTTGTGTGTCCTGTGATAGATGGCACCCCATCCAGAACTGGTCTCTGCCTTGCACCCAGTGTTGCCAGGATAGGATTCATCACAATCACACTCTTCAACCAGATTAGTTGAGTGTGAGAATAAATCCAAGGAGACAAAAGGAGAGCACAAACTCTATGCAGAGGCTAGGCTGGAGACTGAGCCCGAGTTCCCAAGGGTTTAGAGGGCAGCTCATTTAACAAAGGTGCCATGTTCACGTCTTAATATGCTATATTATCCATCCATCCATCCATTTTATAAACCTGTTCAATTCTATTCTACACTGGGGGAACCAGCGTCATTCACACAAAAACTGGACACAAAACATGAGCCCACTTTGGATGGGATGCCAGTCAATCTCAGTGCAAGTGCAGAATCATGCCAGGTTAATTTATAGTCTCTTCTTAACCTAAGATAGATGGTTTTGGGGAGTGGGAACCCATTCCAGCAGCAGTGAACACAAGGCAGGTTCCAACCCAAGAAGTATTAACACATAGTCATACATCATCATGTTGGTTATGTTGTGATAAGTGCACACCAAAGAGTGAAAAGGGTGAAAGGATTCTGAAATGTCTGACAGAACAGGCCAGAAGCTTCACTAGCCTGCCCAGATCTAGCCATAGCTAGAGTCTCTGCTGGTGGGTAAGGCAGGATCAAGCACGGATCAAACGTGTACCGTCCAAAAGTTTGTTTTAGAAGATTTAGTGAAAATTCAAAGCAAACAGTCCACACAAGAATAAAGAAAAAGGTTGTTACACACGTAGAATAAAAGGCAAAAAAATTGGAAAAAATGTCTCTTCTCTAAACTTAGCTTTTCTTGTCAAGCCTCACTTGTTTCTGTACTTAAAGATGATTTACTTCACACCTTCAGTACGCTCTAAACGTACTGCACTGCACGTTCACTAAAGCACGTTGCATTACATACTATGGGGCATGTTAAGGCGCGGTTGAAAGCCATGTGCCATCCATGCCTTACTCACGGCAAGGCAGGTCACTAACTGACAGAAATCTATAATCAGAGAGACCAGAAATAGTTAGAATAGACCAATTCAGTTCAGCTTGTGGGGTTATAAGAACCTCCCTTAGACGATGCATTAATATACAGGCAAACATTTCATAGAACTTAAATAACTAGCAAATGGCTCTTACACTAGATGTAGGATTAGTTTGCTGCTTCTAAGCTGGAGTGATAATGATGTTTGTAACAATTTCTTTCATTTTGATTTTACATGATTTCACAGTGTTTTGGATTCTGCATATTACTTTGTACTGTACTTTGTATGCATATAAATAAAGCTTGTCAGTGAGAGTGTAAAGCCAGTTTCTAACAACTACTAGCAGGCCAGGGGGTTACAAAGGGGACACAAAGGGGAAAGGCTGTCATAGCTGTCCTGAGCATGAAACACTTGAACAAATGAAGCAATGGGCACACAAACAGTAGCAGGTTTTGACAGTTCTTATTATCCCCCATCTAGAAAACAGCCCAAACATCCAGCTCTGCCCCATTTGGTAAGCTGCCGTGAGGACAGTGTCTACTTGAACAACTAAGACTGGGATTGCTATTCACAAATGTCTCACCACACCCCTAAACATCCAGCTCAGCCCCTTTTGGTAGACTGCCATGAGGAAAGAGTCTACTTGTTAGTTGTGGTAATTGTACTTCGATAACACATGATATTCTAGATGGTGTTCCACAAGGCTTTCACCTGGGTCCACTGCTCTTTTCAATCTCCAGGCTTCCACAAGGTCAGATTATCTCGGGGCATAACATGAGCTACCACAGCTATGCTGACAACACACAGCTGTATTTATCAATAGCGCCTGATGACCCCGACTCTCTTGGATTCACTGACCCCCAATGTCTTACTTGTGTTTCTGAATGGATGAGTAGTAATTTTCTCTAAATAAATAAGGAGAAAACAGAAATCTTAGTGATTGGCAAAAATGGATATAATGAGGATATTAGAAATAAACTTCATCTATTTGGCTTAAAAGTCAATAAAGAGGAAAAGAATTTAAGGGGTAATTATTGACTCTGACTTAAATTTTAAATCACATATTAATCAGATCACCAGGACAGCATTTTTCGCTTAAGAAATATGGCAAAAATTAGATTCCTTATAACTTTGCAAGATGCTTTTGTTTTCAGTCGGCTAGATTACTGCAGCGCTCTCCTCTCAGGACCACCCAAAAAAGACATCAGTCGGTTGCAATGAATGTAGAATGTAGCTGCCAGTATCTTAACTAGGAAAAGAACATCCGTGCACCTCTCTCCACTTCTGATGTCACTACAATGGTTACCTGTGTCATTTAGAATTGACTTTAAAATACTGCTTATGGTTTACAAAGCCTTCAATAATCTCATTCCATATTATATTTCAGAATGCCTCTCACCTTACACTCCAAATCGTAACCTCAGATCTTCAAATGAGTGTCTGCTTAGAATTTCAAGAGCTAAACTGAAAAGAAGTGGTGAGGCGGCCTTCTGTTGAAATGCACCTAAAATCTGGAACAGCTAATATGGTGAAGCACTTTAAAAAACTGCTAAAAACCCATTACTTTAACATGGCTTCCTCATAGCTTCTTTTTAGTGTAACTCTGATATTCTGTTTATGCATTGATTTATCATTTCTATCATGGCTCTGCAATCCGTACTCACTCCTACTTTCTCTGCTGTTCTTTTTCCAGTTTTCTGTGGTGGTGATCTGCGCCACCACCACCTGATCAGGGCACCGTGATGTCCCTACGTTAATGGATTGAAGGCCAGATGTCCACTTGACTGTCATCATTTAATTTTTCCATGTGAAGCCTAAAAACCATGAGGACTGATTAAGATTATTTATGTTAGGTAGAATGCCCAGTGGGGGGCCGGGTGGTTCTGTAGGCCTCGGAACCCCTGCAGATTTTGTTTTTTGCCTAATCTTATTTTTATATTTTTCTTTTTTCTTTCTTCATCCTGTGAAGCACTTTGAGCTACATCATTTGTATGAAAACGTGCTATAGAAATAAATGTTGTTGTTTTGAAAAACTGGGACTTCCTGTCACCAATGTCCACCCATGCCCCCACAACCATCCAGTCCTGCAATGTTTGTCAGGCTGCACATGAAGGCAGCATCAACCTGAATAACTGAAACTGGAGATAACAAGCCCCAGATACCCAGCCCAGCAACAAACATTCAGCTCCACTACGTTCAGCAGGCTGCCGTGAGGACAGTGTCAACTATAAAAACTCAAACTAGAATTGTGCATTACTAATGTCCAGTCCAGCTCCACCTGAAACATTCAGTTCTACCCCATTTGCCAGGTTGCCACGAGGTAAGTAGATCACTTCCCAGGCTCGTCAAGGGCATGTACTTCCACGCCAACCAAAAGACAAAGCTTCACCAAGCCAAACCTGTTCTATTTTGCCATTTGAATCTCCTAACCGGCAACTATCACCCTCTATTTTGTGTTGTTTTGGGCCACCACGCACCTATATAACAAAACTTAGACCTCTTTTATCATTGAAAGATGCTGAAAAATTAGTTCACGCTTTTGTTTTCAGTCGACTAGATTACTGGAACGCACTCCTCTCAGGACATCACAAAAAAGACATCAATCGATTGCAACGAGTGCAGATTGGAGCTGCTAGAATCCTAACTAGGAAAAGAAAATCCGAGCACATCTCTCCAGTTTTGATGTCACTACACTAGTTACCTGTGTCATTCAGAATTGACTTTAAAATACCGCTTATGGTTTACAAAGCCTTAAATAATCTCGCTCCATCTTATATTTTGGAATGTCTGACACCTTACACTCCAAATCATAACCTTAGATCTTCAAGTGAGTGTCTGTTTAGAATTCCAAGAGCTAAACTTAAAAGAAGTGGTGAGTCGGGCGGCCTTCTACTGTTATGCACCTAAAATCTGGAATAGCCTGCCAATAGAAATTCGCCAGGCTGATACGGTGGAGCACTTTAAAAAACTGCTGAAAACACATTACATGGCTTTCTCATAGCTTCATCTTAGTTTAATCCTGATGCTCTGTATATTCAATTAATTATCATTAGTATTCATGGTGGCTCCAAAATCCGTACTAACCCCTACTCTCTCATCTGTTCTTTTTCCGGTTTTCTGTGGTGACAATCTGTGCCACCTAATCAAAGCTCCATGATGTCCCTCCATTGACGGATTAAAGGCTAGAAGTCCACATGACTGTCATCATCAAGTCCTTCCACGAGATCCCTGAATACCATGAGGACTGATTGAGGTCATTTATGTTAGGTAGAATGCCCAGAGAGGACTGGGTGGTCTCATGGCCTGGAACCCCTGCAGATTTTATTTTTTCTCCAGCCGTCTGGAGTATTTTTGTTTTTTCTGTCCTCTCTGGCCATCGGACCTTAATTTTATTCTATGTTAATTAGTGTTCTCTTATTTTAATTCTTACTTTGTCTATTTTTTCTCTTTCTTCACCATGTAAAGCACTTTGAGCTACATTATTTGTATGAAAATGTGCTATAGAAATAAAAGATGTTGTTGTTGTTTTCTTTTGTGCCAAAGGCAACAAATTAAATGGGGCAATCCGGCTGGCAGCCCAATAATTTTTGGACATCACTCGACCACACTACTTGAATAACTAAGACTGGGATTGTGCGTCACCAATGTCCAGCCCCGCCCCCAACATCCAGGTGTAGTTGAATGACTGTATAGATGATCAATAGTTTGATGCGCACATTTGAAAATCGTCCCAGGTTAATTTTCTTAAAGCAGAGGAAGCCTGTTTTTTGCTTTGGCCTCCTCCCCCAACATAACCTATCATCTATGGGGCAGGAGCAAACACTTTAGATTTATCAAATATTTTGTTCTCCAGTTTTCAACAGATATTAACTTTTTAGGGTCCCCTTGAAAAAAAAAATAAAACATTGATATCTCGATGATGGGTGTGTGTCTGTCTGTGTGTGTCTGCCTGTGGGTCACAGTTTCTTGAGGTTGCTCTAGAGCTAAAACGAAACTTAAGCCTGTAACGAGATGATGATGTGCTGATTAGATTTTGAGCCAAGTCGTGCAAGAGAAAGAGGCACGCTAGAGGTGCCCTCAAATACCGTAATTCTACAATTAATTATGAATTCTTCTCATCAATTGCTATCGTAATGACCTTTTTATGATCAGAAAGATCATAATCAGAGTGGTAAATAATTTCTGAAATGTTCTAGAATAGTCTGGGTAACTTGGTTACTAGGGGGCAAAGCTTACTGACGCTCACATCTGAACTTTTAGGTAATAAAATGTGTAAAACATTTTGTGTATTTATGTAGTCCACTTCTTTTCTTGTTTAATATTTCAGTAACTAATGTGTCGAGGATAACATATCGGAGTAAAAGCAGCCATTAGCAGTGAAGTAAAAGTGAAAGTAGGTAGAAATCTTCATACTCCAGTAAAGTTAACATATTCTCAAAACACACTTAAGTACAATTACTTCATTATTATATAACACAGACGTTCAAGGGCTGCCGTGGTGTAGCATACAGTGTCTCAGTGGGCACAGAGAGATATAAGGGGAACAGAGTGGTAGTGGGCAAGTTTGTAGAACAGCTTCAAGACCTGTGCTACTCATAAGAGGCAGCGCAGTTTTGTGTCTGCTAAGTTTACTTCAACCAACACCCTACTTGTGTGGACTTTTGGCCTTCTTGTTGTTATTGTGAATGGGGGGGATTGCAAGCTCCTTCTGTCACCAAGTAAGCGGTGCAGAGCAGACCTGATAAAAGTTGAACATTTGATTTTTGTCTTTCTTTCCATTGGTACATCACGTTACACTCATACGTGCAGTTTTTTTTACTTTTCACATCATCAATTTGACCACAGAGAGCTCTGAAAGAGATCACTTTGCACCCATTCATGTATATCTCTGAATCAGCACTCTGCAATGCTCTCAACTGCTGCATTTCATTTGTTTTTTATTTCTTTTTTTTAATGGCAATAGTCAAACTTATAAGTGTTAAATTGGGATTTTTCTGAAGGGGTCTTTTTTATATATATTTCTGGCTCACTTCCTCTCCCCCACTGGGGTATTCTGAATTCATCTTTCATTCTTGTCAACGGGTCACTCATTAAACCTCGGCAAAGACTTGGGCAGGATTAGCGTGAAGTTCCAGTGCAGCCTCGGGATCTTTTCTTTAGTTTAATTCCGAGACCTGGGACCCCTGGCTTTGTGTGTACAAAAGAGAACGCTACACAAAGTACAAGTCTGAAAGGGGCTTTTCACAAGACTTGCTTTTTGTCTTGGGGGCACAAAGAAAATCAACAATTTTCACTTTTCCGGCAGGCAAAGGAACGCATTTAGACTTTGAGGCAATTACAGTTACTGTATTTCTTATAGGGGTGAGGTGGTAATGCACGTTAAAGAAACTCTTCGGCTCTGTGTTAGTTTTCTTTTTCTGACCTGAAATCAGGACATTATGTCAGTGCATGTTCACTACAGACTCAGTTGTTTGGGTTGGTTCTGCAGTTAATGATACAGCTCTAGGAGCTGCCAGCTTGGTGTTTATGTGATATGTACGCTCTCCCTGTGTTTGTGTGGGTCTTCTCTAGGTTTTCTAGTGTTTTTCCAGGACCCATGTACGTATGTGCTCTGTAAAGGACTGGCATTGTTCTTCAGTTAGTTCTTGCCTTATGAGTTATGCTCCAGGGAAGGGCTGTGGTCATTTGTGAAAGAGAATGAATGAATGAATGAATGAATGAATGAATGAATGAATGAATGAAAATGAGCTGGTGTGCCCTACCAGGACTGGTTCTCACTTACCACACAATTCTCATGAGACCACAAATTGTAGCAGTTTAGCCTGAGATCACAGCATATTGTAAGGAATGTTGCGTCTAGGGAAATGTTTTCAAACTGGGGTGGGTTGTGTCCAGTTTTTCAAATAATTCCAGTTTTAAAATTTTTCTTTGAATAGCTTTGTGTAGTTTTTAAATAAAAAATGTATTTGTTCTTCAATTGGTGCACAAAAATAGTCATGTATCAATGTAGTTATTGACTAGAGCTGTACTTTTCAGAGTGTGCAGTATGAAAGCATGTGGTGAAATGTAAGATAGATAGATAGATAGATAGATAGATAGATAGATAGATAGATAGATAGATAGATAGATAGATAGATAGATAGATAGATAGATAGATAGATAGAACAGTCTAGACAGGCCATTTATCCCAACAAAGCTCACTAGTCCTGTCCGCCTAAATCCCGCAAAACAACATCAACTTGAGTTTTGACGGTCCCTAAAGTTCTGCTGTCTACCGCACTTATTCCTTGTGTCTGTGGTTCTTTGCATGAAGAAAAACTTCCTAATGTTTGTGTGAAATTTCCCCTTAACAAGTTTCCAACGTTGTCCCTATGTTCTTGATGAACTCATTTTAAAGTCACCGTCTCAATCCACTTCATTAATTCCCTTCATAATTTTAAACCATTAGTCATGTATCCTCTTAATCACCTTTTGCTTAAACTAAAAAGTTTTAATCGTTCCTCATAGCTCATCTCCTGTAGCCTTGTCGCTCTTCTCTGGACGTTTTCTAGTGCTGCTATGTCCTTTTTTTAGAATGGAGACCAAAACTGTACTCAGTACTCCAGATGAGGCCTCACCAGTGTGTTATAAAGCTTGAGCAGAACTTCCCTGGATTTGTACTTCACATATCAGGGCGCTATATATCCTGACATTCTGTTAGCCTTCTTAATGGCTTCTGAACACTGTCTGGCAGTTGATAGTGAAGAAGCCAGAGCGACTTCTTCTGAATGTAAGCAGAATGTCTCTGCACTGCAAACATTTAATGGGTTTCAAATATGGAAAGATAGCTGATGATATTTTGTAACATGAGCCTATTGCACATCTGCTGTACTGTATCATCAAAACCTGACATCTGAGCAGCCAGAATTGTTTTTCTGACCATTTCAAGTCCGGTCTTGTTTTAGTGTGTCTAAAAAAATATAGTAAGCCCTTAGATATAGGGAGAGGAATGCAGACACCCAGGAAGATGCTTGGAGCAGAGCCACTGACCCAATGCATTGAGAGGAGCCAATTGAAGTGGTTTGGGCATCTGATACAGATTTTAAGACCAGCTGAGAGGAGACCATGGGGAAAACCCAGGGCTCGCTGAGAGGATTATATCTCCCAGATGGCCTATGAACACCTTGGGAATCTACGGTATGAGTTGGCAAATGTGGCTGGGGAAAGGACGTATGGGCCTCACTGCTAAGACTGCTGCTTCCTGCGACCCAGTTTTGGATAAATGGTGGAAAATGAATTAATGAATGAATTTAGTAAAGCATCCTTTTTAAAGTTGACTTTTTATCTGCACTTATCAGACTGTTAAGGAAACATAAGTAAATAAAATCATCCATCCATCCATCCATCCATTATCCAACCCGCTACATCCTAACTACAGGGTCACGGGGGTCTGCTGGAGCCAATCCCAGCCAGCACAGGGCGCAAGGCAGGGAATAAACCCTGGGCAGGGTGCCAGCCCACCACAGGGCACACACTCCCACACACCATGCACACACTAGGGACAATTTTAGGATTGCTAATGCACCTAACCTGCATGTCTTTGGACTGTGGGAGGAAACCGGAGAACCCGAAGGAAACCTACGCAGACACGGGGAGAACATGCAAACTCCACGCAGGGAGGACCTGGGAAGCGAACCCAGCAGCACTACCACTGCACCACTGTGCCGCCCTTAAATAAAATCAGCCAAGTAAAAGTAGCACGCTAATAAAGCAAAAGGCAGTTTCATCTGAGAACCAAAATCTATTTCACTTTCTCACTGCCTAATCATCTGAAACAACAATGCACTGCAAACTTCACTGGCACTCGTTAAAAAGCTGAAAAGAAATGTAATCTAAATAAAACAACATGTTAAAAAGAGAAAGCCGAACTTTTTTTCTTTATACTTTACAGCATGAGGTTTTGTTTTCTAGCAAGTATTTATCAAAAAGGGCAATCTGTGAACAAAACAGAAGAAAAAAACATTGCTGTTCTGTTAACTTACAGTCTTAAATGAGCCTTTTTAGAGAAAGCGTGGGTGGGTGGGTGTTTATGTGTGTGCTCTGCAATGGACTGGCACCTCATGTAAGGCTGCTTCCTGGTTAGTCTCTAATAAAAGAGAGTTACAAGAAAGAATTGGGAGGGAAACGTATGTCATTCAATACATAGGGCCTATGGAACATATTCACCCCCTTTCAGGTTTTCACCTTTTATTGTGGTACAAAATTTAATGTCAAAGTGAAAACAGATCTCTGCAAAGTAATCTAAACAAATCACAAATATAACACACCCAACAACTGATATCATAAGTATTCACATCCTTTAACATGATACTCCTAAATAATCAGTTGAGCAGTGTAGGGCAAAGCTGGCATTTCCCATTCTATAGTGAGAGCAATGCCTGTTAGGAGAGCAGATTTAATAGGGACGCAGACATCTTTCTGCACAGAACCCCCACTAACATTCCAAACTCAGTGGCTGAGTAACAGTGTGTTCCCTGTACTTTGTGGCAGGACTACTTAAATGAACTACAAATCCCAGCAGCCCCGGAAGTACTGGTCAGCTTCAGGTGCTGCTGCTGGTGTTGCTGGAGATTATAAGCTAAGGCGTGGATGTCAAAGGTGCATCAGAGGAAGCCGGAAAGAGAAAGTCAATCGTCCGTCCTTTGTGTTTCCACGCTTCATGCCACCTCCAGATTACACTGGATTTCAGTTTCTTTCTTGATTTATATGCTTGTCCTTTGCGTGCCTGTTCATGTGAATTTGTCTGGGTCGGTAAATGTTATCATCTAGGGAGAGCTCCTAACTTTTACAGAGTTTCACACCACAACTGGAACACGGTAGGACAAAAAAACTTTCATAAAATTCAGGAAGCTGTTCACCTGCCATCTCAATTAATTTTCCGTAACGTCGCATATGTGGATTTGGACTGTTTGTTGACTGCATTGTTAGTGTTTATTGTTAACCAGTTTGTGCTCTGTGGTTTGTCGGGTGTTATTTGTTTAGTGTTTATTAAATAATTATTACCTTTGGGGGAACTGGGAAGGGTCTTTGTATTAGTTGTCTAATCATTTTTTCTTCCTCTTTTATTTGTTTATTATATTTTTTACTAGCTTTCCCATGCGGCTCCGCCGGCATGGTAGTGAAACAGGGCAAACTTTAAAAATCAATAAAACAATTAAAAAAATGTAATAATTTGTACTGAGAATAATTTATATTGATAGCTTTGATATCGGAGGGCCACTTGATAAACAATATTTTTGGTTTTGATATTGGGCGAGAATGTAGCTGTGATCTCTTTGTGGTATAGCAGGTCCACAGCTCCCATTAAAAAGGCCACTTTTACAATAAATTATCACCGTACTCGTGGCTTAATGAGGGGGCGTGGTGGTGTGTGGCTGAAGCGGTTCCTGGGGAGTTTGTGATGTGGGCGTTTCTCACCTAAGTGCACAGGTGAGAGACGGTCCGCATCCGTAATTGTTCCCAAGAGTTGCTGATTGCCACGACTGCTACGTCCTCTTCATAAATAGAAGCGCGAGTCGGCTAAGGAGGAAAAAAATGAAAGAAAGAAACTGAGGCTGCAGGAGTGTGGAGGAAGAAAGAAGGCAGGAAGCAGCAGCAGCAGGAGGAGAAAACCGGTGCAGGAGAGCGAGTGAGTGCAGCTGAGCAGGGAGCTTGGGTGTTTGGCCAACACCGGAGGAGCAGAAGTAGTGGTCGCTCCCGCTGAATTTATTTTGAAGTGACCGTAAGGCAGATGACTCTCTGCGTAAGGCCGCGGGAGTTGGGACTTGGGATGTGCATTCCCCAGCGTGGGCGCCCTGGTTGCTGTGGAACCCAAGTCACTGTTTGGAGGAGCCTACCAGAGCCAGGGGTCGGTGAGGTGATCCGATCAGCCGAAGCAGGCAGAGCAGGTCAGCTGCAGCCAGGGTGACTCCGTTTGGGAGAGCAGGGGAAGCGCCAGCAGTAGTAGAAGGATGCACCGGATTGTTAAAAGGATAGCTTCCAGCCATTATTTTAACCTCGTTGTTTTAAAGATTTTTTTCTAATGGATTTTAACCTCCACTTCAGCACTTGTTTTATGGATTATTTATTTAAAGATTTAAATGCACTGCACTTATTATTTGGACACATTGTTTTGTTTGATTGATTTTTAATAAAAGCACTTGGCACTTTTGTACACCATCCCCTTGCTCTATTTGTTATGCCTCACTGCCAAGCTCATCGGTGACATTACCGATGGTGTCGGGTTCAGGGGCTCCCGGACGGACGATGGGAGCATGGAGTCGAACCCGCATCATCACACTCTTTTCCAAAAATGTATAAAAAGTTGGCAAGGTATCTTTGGCCAAGGTAAAAGAGTAGGTACGCTCCAATGTCAAACGTTGGCACTATATCTGATCATGTTCAGCTCTGAGAGGAGAGTGTCCCCCACATGGGGAGAAGAGCATTTGGCTGTGATATCTCTGCCAATGAACAGCTACCCTCTAAAACAGGGGTAGGCAACGTCGGTCCTGGAGTGCCACAGTATGTGCAGGTTTTTGTTCCAACCCAGTTCCTTAACGAGAACTCAATTATTGCTGATGAAGCACATATTGCTTAAGTGACATTTTAATGCTTCATTTTAGTGGTCTCGCTTGTTAAGGTTCTCCAACCTTAATTGCTTATTTCAATCTTAAACTGCTGCATTCAGTGTTTTAATTGCTCCTTATTAGCAATAAGATGTAAAAGACAACGCAGCCAGCAGTTCTCCAGCTAGCTTTTTTCCAATTACATCTGTGTGTGTTCATCATGCACGGTTTGATTTAATAAAACACTTAATAGAAAAATGTGACAGACTGAAAATGATCTGTTTTAGGCTTCAAATCATTTGGATGATATCCTTGGAAAGGAAAAAAATCTACGATATAAAAGCCTTACATTGCACAGACTAACAAGCCATAAAATTAAATAAGGTCTGAGATTGGCAATGATTGGTTTCTAATTAAGCAATTGGGTTGAATGAAAACCTGTAGCCACTGCGGCTCACCAGGACCGACATTGCCTACCCCTGTTTTACATCTTATTGCTAATAAGGAGCAATTAAAACACTGAATGCAGCAGTTTAAGATTGAAATAAGCAATTAAGGTTGGAGAACCTTAACAAGCGAGACCACTAAAATGAAGCATTAAAATGTCACTTAAGCAATATGTGCTTCATCAGCAATAATTGAGTTCTTGTTAAAGAACTGGGTTGGAACAAAAACCTGCACATACTGTGGCACTCCAGGACCGACGTTGCCTACCCCTGCTCTAAAACACATGTAGCTGTGATCTCTCTCTCATAAACGTCAAACGTTACTCCTTAACAATCTATAAATGATAATGTCTGCTGAACAAACAGGTATCGCTAGCTAAGCGGAGGCAAGGTGGCGAGAGGTAGAGCAACTTGAACGGAGGTTGGCGCATGAGTGAGGTGGGCCCTGCCTGGCTCCCTACTCCTGAGATCCCGCCTTCCCCTCCCCTCGGCCCGCAGCCTGTCTCTCAGATTCGCATGAATAAGTCGGTGCCGCAAACGAACTATGATTCTTAGCTCGATGAGAGAAGTCGCAAAATCAAGCAGAATTTTCAAGCAAATTATAGAAAAAAACCAATCTAAATCCGCTAAGCAGTTCTGTAGTGAAAAGTGGACAGACATAAAGAGAGACAAACATATTTTGTATTTTATTTATATATATATATATATATATACACACACACACACACACACACAGAGAGACTGTCAATTTCAGCCTCTATACATGTGTCTCTGTGTGAGTGTGTGCCTGCCAGGTCAAGGCTGGGAGAGTAACTGGGGTCCCCATGATATAATAAACAAATCACCATTTTCAGTCGGTGTGAATCATAGTGTTTGGCCACCGCTACAACATCATCTGATAACAAAGGTGTAAATCAGAGTTGAGCTGCAATCTTTATGAGTTGTCTCGAGACACTCGAGTCCAAACAAAGAGTTACAATTCAACAAATGACAGCTGTGGTGAACAAAATAACACATCTGTAAGAAGGCACTGATTATGAAAGCGACAAGAGAATACACCTTCATTCAAAACCTAGCTGCACAAATCTGCTCTCACTCCCCAAAATGAACCCTTGCGTTGTCTGAAAGGACCTCTCTTTTCTGAAACTAAAAAGCTTAAGAGACACTCCCTCTGTGAGGAGCTGAAAACTCACAATGTCTTGCCTTAGTGGACCAAAAATATGAGACTCACTCTTCAAAGCCAAGTCTGGGCCAGACACTGAGCTTAGTCTGAGAAGACAAAGAGGCAGCTGTTACTACAAGAAGGGAAATTCCGCATCTACGTAAACTCTTCTGTCAGAAAGAGCAACACTTCTCCCTGCGAAGGTGGCACAGTAAAAAACGCACACAGAAAATCACAGCACACCAGGAACAAAGTTTGAGTTTGAGATGTTAGTGGGGGTTTGGTGCAGAAGGATGTTCGCAAAGAGAAAGAGTGCACTCCAACACAAGAAGAACCTTTCAATTGAACTTAGAGCAACAACTCCATACATCACTGGACATCATTTTTAAAACTATTTATCTGTGCCAAGATGAATTAGAATTCTGAAAAGCAAGTAAACAGCCAGCCTCTTCTATGTCCTATGTTCATCTGTCTCATCAGTCTTGTGTCCTGTCTTACATGTCAATATATGTTGTAGCAGGGCAAATGGTGAGGCAGGGCAAAAGCCAAGTACTTGAGGTGGCAACTGTGCAAAACCCCATTTAATTTTACTAAAAAAAATTAGAAAATTAACAAAAAATATGCACTAGCAGGCAGTCTCTGCCCTTTAATCAGGGCGCTCCCCAGTTGCACTTTCTCTGCTTTTCTCTTTTCTTTAAGTACTCTCTATCATGGTCAGGTCTGAAATGAGACGCCACCTTCTATATTGGGCAGACCAGAAGGGGCGGGGCTTCCTTGGCTTCATTGACCTCAAGGGGTGGTTTCTTGAAGTAGTGAAGGGAGGAAAGGAGAAAATACCCAGGGTGGTACTACATACCTTAGGTGAGCCTGGAAGGCAACCCACTGGTGCGCATGCATGACAATGTGCACTCATCATGTTTCTATAATCCTTGTGCTAATTAATAAATTGTATCATTCTGTTTCTTAAAACAAGTGGACTTCAGTTACCTTAATATAATGACCAAAGACCACATCCTACAGACAATGGTAAAGAAAATAAAGTGGGATCCTAAACAAATTATTGAATTAATTGCTGTCATTGCCGAAGGCAAAACTGATAATTAGTTAACCATCTTAAATTTCTCTGAAGCCAACTGGCTTCAGAAGTCACAGAATTAGTTCATTTTAATTAATAATAGTAATTAATAAAACTACAGCTCTACTACTAGTCAACTCTAAGATGAGACACCTCTCCACTGTCAGACATCCAGAATAATTAAACCTGAGATGACAGGGAGACATATTAGGTGTGCCACGTAGAGCAGGGATGTCGAACTCCAGGCCTAGTGGGCCGCAGTGGCTGCAGGTTTTCATTCTAACCCTTTTCCTAATCAGTGACCAGTTTTCACTGCTAATTAACTTAATTTCCCTTCATTTTAATGGCCTGCTTTAAGGATTCAGTCTTCTGAATTGATTAATTTTTTCTTTAAATGTCAGCCAAACAGAAATGAAACATGAAACGAGCCAACAGGTGACCAGCTAAACTGGGATTTCAAACCAACCAATTTCACTCCAACCAATCTCTTAATGAGAAGCCCATTCTTGCTCTTAATTAAACCCATTATTGAATTCTGTTGCTGCTCTCATTCTGCTACAGCAGACATTTCCAAAAGCATTGATTTTTCTGTTTTTTTCTAAGATCACTGTCAAAATGTTTTGGTGACCTGAGAGACCAACCTTAACGAGACCTTCACCTTTCTTTATTTTCAGATATTGTGTGATGGGCACAGGTGAGCTGGTCACGTGGCAGCTTGTTTTGTGTCTCAATATTGTTTGGCTGCTAATGAAGGAAAAGAGACAACAAACAGGACTGAATCAAGTTAATTAAAATTAAGGCAAAATAAGATAATTAGCAGCAAAAAGAAGTCACTAATGAAGAAGATGGTTAGAATGAAAACCTGCAGCCACTGCGGCCCTCAAGGGCCGGAGTTTAACACCTGTGACCTAGAGTGACAAATGCACTGGTCCCTAACCGACTCTCTTATGATGTGCCATCCAGCTATGGGCCCTGACTTGTGTCCTTTTTACTAGACATAGGGTCTGGGTCTCAAAACCTTAGAATGGCTGAGCGTGTTCATTAAAATGAGTAGATGACAACTCTAAGACGGCCTTGTGTATGTGAGCTGGCCCTGTGACAGAATGGCATCCCAAGTTGGGTCCTGATGTTTACCTCAGTTACTAAAATAGACTGGAACACCACGGCCCTGTAATGAAAAGTGCAGGTCCATTAAATGAAAGTATGATGGCCACGAATTGGCCTTGTGTGTGAGTATGCCCTTTGATAGAATGGCTCCCCATTCTGGGCTGGCTTCTTTAAAATTAAATATTGTCAAAAACTAAAATAGATGAACAGGCATTATTTCTCTGATTGTGCCATGCTTAACTAATTCATCTAAATCTTTCAGCTGCTTCTATGTCCACCCCATTAGCAATATGACACCCCACTTATATTTTTTCATGCTGAAGGTTCAAATTCTGACATTGTTTCCCAGAACTGCTTTGTGGTCAGCAAGCTGACTAACAGGAAAAAGAGCACATTTTTGTAAATCCAAGTTAATCATGCGTAACCAATGCCCAAGCGTTCCCCGTGTACTTTTCACACTTTGCCTTGGATGTTTATGTGGGAGGCACACCTGTCTAGGGGACAAATGAGCAATACCTTTGGTGTACAACCACAATCCTTGTCGGCTGAAATAGTTAATCTATTACTCAGTTTCCACAGGAGCTTCTGACAAAGGTCTTTCAACAAACAGAAGCTTTTGTCACATCTGCAGACTAATCCTAGTTGAATATCATCTATCCTGCGACTGTTGAATGGTAAAACAGCTCAGCCGTCATACTGGAAGAAATCCTTGCTATAGAAGACGTTTTGCTCCACTGGGTTAGCCTATAGACTAATAGGAAGCAAAAATAACTGAGTAATGCAAAACAAAAAAGAGCAGAGAACAAAAGTTCTGCTGTAGCCCTGAATGCAACATTAAGACAGGATAAGCAATTAGTTCAGAAAAAAAATGCTTTATCCACTGTGTGGACCATGTTTGGGATCAGGAAGTCCAACTCAGAGCAGAGCAGCATTACAGAAATTGTTCAGAGCAGCTGTGCTTGCATTGGAGCCAATACAAAAAACCTCATTTATTGCCACTAATTGAAACATATGTGTTAGTACAAGCAAGGTAGACAAAAGCGTCCCTCCTCGAGTGATGAGAATGAGAATATGCTGGGCTAGCTGCTTTTGAGGTGGCTCAGCATAAGTAGAATAAGCATGCACTGTACATGTGACAACACTACTACTACTACTACTAAAGCCGATGTCACATTACGTGACTTTTGTTGTGGACTTTGTCAGATTTGCTGACCGCAGTCACTGATTTCATCTTTGCCCCTTGTCAAACCACACAACTGAAAATCACAGCCCATGTCACATTTACCAGATCTTCCAGCAAAGTTGTGCCCACCCCTTTTTCTGACAGCCAATAGCCTATTGCCTGAGGGAGCGGTGCTTTACAAAGGGTTAGCAGCTGCAGCAAGTTCAGCGGTAATCTTTGCCCTTTTTTTTCTCTTTTTTTATTATGTAACTAGCCGTTCCCCGCAGCTTCGCCTGTGTAGAATTGAAACAGGACATCAAGGAGGGCCCTGCCCGGCTCCCCACTCCTAAGGTCACGCTTCCCCCTCCCCTAGGCCTGCAGCCTCTGTCTTGGATTAGCGCGAATATATCACTCCTGCAAGTGAACTGTGATTCTTATTAGAGCGATGAGAGAAGTTGCAAAATCAATCCAGAATGTTGAAACAAATTCTAGAAAAAAGCTCGAATTCATTAAGTAGTTCTAGAGCTAAGCAGATGTAAGATATGCTCCGAGGCTGGCGCATGAGTGAGGAGGGCCCCCCAAGGGCCCCCCCACCCCCTCAGCCCATTGCATCCCTGTTGGATTTGCGCAAATATATCAGTACCGCAAGTGAACTATAATACTTTGTGGGATGAGAGAGGTTGCAAAATCAACAGGAATGTTCAAGCAAATTATACAAAGAAACCCGATCTAAATCTGTTAGATAGTTTTCACGTAAAAAGCAAACAGACATACAGACAGACAGCTGTTGGATTAAATATATAGAGAGATGGTATGTAAAATGCGAGATATCAAACAAATGAGCTTCTCTTCTGTTTGTGAGGCTCAATGCATGGGTGTTCCTTATTCCTATTCACTACAATTGATGTATTGTACTTTGTTCTTTGCATTTATATAGCACTTTTCTCACTACTCAAAGCGCTTAGCAATTGCAGGTTAAGGGCCTTGCTCAAGGGCCCAACAGAGCAGAGTTCCTTTTTGGCATTTTATGGGATTCGAACCGGCAACCTTCCGATTGCCAGTGCAGATCCCTAGCCTCAGAGCCACCACTCCACTCCACACCAGTGCTTCAGGAGGAGCATTCATTGGTTCATTTGGTCGTTGGCTCTCCTGCGTACACTGCCCGCTCCTCTGACTAACAATAATATCAAACCTGTTTGATTGTCTCTTAGCCAGGTGCAGACTAGTCGGTCTCAGTCTTTAGGTATGTGACATTTAGGCAATCGTCATGGGAGAGCACCACTGACTGCCTCCGACTGGCTAAGATCAAGTAAATGAAGACTGTGACTGAAAATCGCTGGAAAAGTTGTCTAATGTAACATGGGCTTAAGGCTTAACACTACTATTGCTAACAAAGCTTCTAAAGATCACAATGGATTACATTAGTATACCGGTACTGAGAAAGTACTTAAAAACATATTTAAATGGTACGTTACCAGAATTTTGGAATTTTTGGCACTGGAAGTAAACGTCACCGTTCATCTCAATCACTCCTTCTTTCCTCGATACTCAGTATTGCAGTTGTGTAAAAACGTCTTTTTGTTAGACTTCACAAAATAAAACTACATGCTTCAACATGATTGGAACTTCGCAGGGGACACACATATTGCTACAACATAATTGGGACTTCACAGCTTTCAACAGGAAAACGGTATCGATACAAAGGACAAAATTTTAGTACCGATCCAACAATGGATGGACATCACAGATCAATAACAGCACACCTCTGCAAGGACATTGTCCAACAATCAAAATGGAGGGCATTAAAATGATACTCAGAACACCTGATCTGAGACACAGGATGCCAGTAAGCAAAATGTCCTCACAAACATTACGATATGAGCACAATATCACCACAATGTCAAAATGGGATTCTTTTCTACTACAACCAACCTGCTGTTGCGCCGCACTTCAGAACTATACAGGAATGGACAAGGGAAGGCTCTCCTGTAGATGTCACAGCTCCAGAGGATCACCTAAGATTGTGAAGGACTGTAAAGGCTATGGTGCACTACACGACTTTTCCAGCGATTTTCAATTGTCGCCTACATTTACATCATTTTAGCAAATCTTATGCCCAGGAACTCATTCCGATGTTATCAAAGAGATCTGATTTTTGTCTCTAGTTGTATGGGTGGGCTCTGTGTGCATGGGAGCTGACAGTCAAGGACTGCCCATCTGGAAGTACAATGCATAGGGGTGCAGAGACGAAGAATGAGGAACACAAGTGTTTTGGATGTCACAAACTGGGAAGAAGCTCGTCTGTCTGATGTCTTATGTTTTAGGTACCATGGCAGAATGGAAAAAGGGAAAAAAGGGTAGAGATTGTGGATGAACTTGCCGTACCTATTATACTTTACAGTACAGGCTCCATCAGGCTGGACGATATTAACTGCCTGAAAAAGGGGTGAGCCCAACTGTTCTAGAACTGTGCCCAGCGATTTGCAGTTGTTTAAAACTGAGACGGGCCAGCAGCAAGATCAGCAACTCTGGTCAGCAACTCTGACATACCCCACAACTAGAAGTCACGTAATGTGACAACGACTTAAGAGGCACCAGAATGATGAGACTGACAGAAGTACAACTCGTGTGTACGACGACACTAAACCGAGCTGAAATGATGCACTACAATTCAGTAGTGAGCCTACACAGAGACTATGGACATTATTGTTTGACCCCTAGTGTGAAGTTCAACCAGGAGGCTTGTATGCTTTATAATCGCTCTACTTATTCATTTCTTAAAACAAGTAAGAAAATGTATGCAGCGTGTAACACTTAGATGCATTCAGAGATTTGCTAAGCTGGTTTAAAAATTTTGTACTCACTTCATCAAAGAGTTTGTCATGACAAAGGAAACTGGACCCTCCACTACGATGCCCTACCAGTCCAGGAGACGCATCAGCGAAGCACAGGACCAGCATAAATTCAGAGCTGATACAGAAGGTCAAGGTTTCTTCATTCCATCCAGAGACCACGCCAATTCAGGAGACCAACTAGCATACAATGAAGAGCCACCAGACAATCTTGGCCTATTGGGTGCCTTGCATCCTGGATTCCTAGGTTGTATTTGGTATGATTTGTCACGCTCATTAGTTTGCCTTCATTTAAGGTACATTAGGAATGTTAGGTTAGAGAATACAAGTGTAAACTTTCTCTCCTGCTTGTTTTGATCTTCTGGCTTGTCATCTGGGGTCATAGATACAACAGAAAGAGGGAAGTATTTAGCTGCCGTAGTAATTAACTCTGATGGTGACCATAAGTGAAGTTACAGACTGCAGCTGCATCTCTGTGACAGGCTGATGAGTGTAAACATATGATGGGCTACTGGGGGGTTGAGACACTCTGTTCAGGTCTACATAATAAAGAGTCTGAAGTGAGAGTAGCGTCACCGTAGGACCCTTTCCATGATAAAACACTGTGATAAATGCTTTCAGATTATACCAGGAAATACATTTCTTCACCCAGAACCTTTGCGCACTCATTTTCTGAACTCACCTATTCCATTTAAGTGTCTTAGGGCTGCTGCATATTGCAAAAAAAGTACTAAGACAGGGTGCATACACACTTGTACTCAGGCCAGGGACACCTGCACTAATCAATCTTTTGTATGAATGCTTGGGATGTCGGAGGAAACCAGAGTACATGGGAAAAAAACACACACACATGGACACCAAAGAAAAACCTATAAACTTCACAAGGTCAGTGTTCAAGCTACAATTTAAAAACTTAGGACCACCGGGACACAACAGAAAAATGTAATTATATCCCCAACAACAATTACCAATTCATTTTTTTTACACATATATCAATCATATCATAATAAATAATGTGAAATTTATTTTACAAGCTATCTTTGACATGGGTGCAGCAACGCAGTACATGCTCCCAACCTTCTCCTCCTCTGCCTTCAACACCGTGGCCACCAGGGGGTGCTCCAGCTCCCCAAACATCCGAGACACACTCACAAACACACACACACACACACACACAGAGGTTTTGAACATAAGTTGCCAATACAAAGATTATTTTATTATGGGAAATGCTTCCAAGAATAGTTTCCCATGCCACAGCCACAGTCACAGTGAGCACAGTAACACACAATATACAGCTCTCTGTGTCACTCTGTCTTTCTTCTTCTTCTTCTTCATTCTCCCTCTCTGTTACTGCCTCCTCCATTCTTCCCAGCAAGCTTTGTCTCCTTCCTCCTGACTCTGGCTCCCTGGGATGAGGCAGGCAGCTTCTTTTATGGCCCAAGAATTAGGCCATGACTTAAGCAGGGCTCTCCAGCGGCACACATGGAACCCAGTTGGGCTGAGCTAAAGAATTCCAGTTCCCATGAGGCCCTGTGGGAATCCTTTGCATTGCCACAATACAGGGCAGCTGCCATCTAGTGATCCGGGGGAGACAATACCCTGTGCACACTATCTTTTCTGGTCTTTCCATTCTGAGGGCATCCTGGCCAGGTCCTGGCATTCCCTCACAACAGGTAACCACAGCTAATAACACTAATAAGTCATATTACATAATTATGAAAACTAAACAAAACCAAAAACAGATCTGAAAGCATAATATGGAAAATTATATGTGAACCACAACAAAAAGACTAAATAAACAAGAAATAACCTTGTAACAAGTATCTGCCTCATCAGCATGCCACCTTACAAGTATTTTTGATCTTCTTCTTTTTGTTGTCCCTGGCTTCTGGTAAAATGCCCTTTCCTGACAGGAGCTTTAAGCAACACAAAACAAGGCCCCAGGTGTGAAAAGTCAAAATGCATCAGAGCCTCCTGTCCAAGCAGACAAAGACGGGGAAAAAAACGTTAAGGCTTGTTGAAACGTGGACAAAAAAAGACAAAAGAAGTATGCCAGTCATCCCACTTCAGCTCTGCACTTCATATCTTCACATGTGCACAAGAAAACACCTTTTCCCAAACCATTAAGCAAAGCCTCTGCCTTCCTGCTGTATTCTCTCAGCACAGATTAGTCACGCACAACTTGCCCTTTGCACGCTAACTCCACACCATCCAGACTTGTGTTTTTGAAACAGTTGATTTGGCTTACTGTACGCAAATACATGCAGCTGAACTTCAAATGAAGAATAGAAAAGAAAATCAGCCACCTAGCCGACCTATTTTTAAACCTCACTGCAATGGGTTATCGATTCCTAAATATTCCTCCAGGCAGTGTGGTCTTTCGTTTAAGATGTTAGACTGTGAAGCACATGCAGTATATTCCAATTCAATTCCTATTATTGACTCCAAGAGGTTACTAACCCCTTGGAGAGTCACTTCACCTGCCAGTGGTCACATGGTTCAAATAGGGTGAAACAATTCTAGTGTTCATATACAGCAGCTCGGTGTGGTCTTACCAATAAATACACATTTATATTTTTAGATGTATTTTCTTAGCAGACACTTTTATGCAAAGTGACCTCCAAAAGAGGTCAGCATAATCAAGTAAACATCAACCTGTGGACTGTTTGGGATCATGTGTTACATGACAAGGTGACAAAATTGATCACCACAAGTGAAGAGCTCAGAACAAAACACGAGCGAGTTACCCTTCTCTAGGTTACAAGAACCTAACAGCTAATATCAGTCCAACAGAAATTCACCAAGCAAGAGAGTCTTCAAACACAAAGGGAGTCAGAATTCTGAATGGAAATGGGCAGCTCATTCCACCATCTACGAGCTACATATGAAAAGTCTGAATTGAGATTTATTACCATTGCAGATGTGGCATCACCAGACGCTGTTCAAAAGCAAACCTGGGTGGTTGAGAAGGAGCATAGGACCTTACAGTTGTCTCCACAAATAGGTACATAGGTGTTGACCCACTAAGTATTCTGCAAGCAAAATCAAAGATTTGAACTTAATATGTGCTACTACAGGAAGCCAAAATAGTGATCTGGAAAGAGGAGTGGCATTTGCCCACCTCAACTGGTTGAACACCAGAAGTGCTACTACATTTTGAATCATCTGCAGTGTTTTGGTGACACATCCCAGTGCTCCTGCCAGCATGGAGTTACAGTAGTCTATATGAGACAAGACCAAAGCCTGGACCAGAAGCTGTACTGCATCCTCTGTGATGACAATACTAATAATACTGATAATAATAATAACTGTGTGGCACCACCCCCTTCTGACTTCACATGCCCACTTATCTCTTGGCTGTGCTGCTCATAGGGCATCGGGGTGCTCTTCCATTAGAGAAAGCGGTTGTATTTAAAGAGTTGGTATACAGAAGAGTTGGAGGAACATGGGAGAAAACGATTTGGTCCTAATGTTAATATAAATTTAAAACCAGTTACTTGAGTATTTCACTACAGCTGTCTATTTTAATTACCAATGAATAATAAAAAACATAGTAAAAAGTCAAAGTAAAAAAGTAAAACTCAAATAAAAAATTAAATTACATTAACGCCTCGTCAAAAACAATATTATGAATTACTTTATCCTCTAATTTACATTCTATTAACGTTGCTTTTTTGCTTTTCTGTTCACATATTGTTCGGGATATTTCTCTCTTTCTCGTTTATTGGACATTTCTCTTTGTTCTTGATTTTTATTATATGTGACCCTTTTTTGTTCATTTTCTTTTCTTCCACGTTCATTATCAGCTCTTGCCACTGTTCTTCTATCGCGATCTAAAATTTGACGTTCTTGATTAGATCATTTGCTTTTCTGCCTTGGCATTATAACTGACTGCAGTGAAGGGCGAGCACTGAGAATGTTATGGGGAAGTTGGAGTAACGAATGGGCGAGGGGTGTGGAGGGTAGTGGTCAAGGCAGAATAACACAGACACAATGGAAAACCGTTTTAATAAAATAGATGATAACAACAACAACAACAATAATAATACATTTTATTTATATAGCATATTTTCCATGGTCTTACAGATATTGTATAGAGTGAATCTGCAAAACCAAGAGACCATAGCAATATAGTCAGTGAAGGACTGCTGGTCATTGTTGTATCCCAACTAGGTGGATGTTAGTGTTAATGAGCCAAGGTGAACAAAGACGAGGCGCTGAATAGAAGGACAAGCTGTGATAACAAGAAAGTTTGTCTTTGCCAGGGTGAGCTGGAGATGGTGTTTCTTCATTCAAGTTGCGATATCATTGCAACAGGAAGAGATTATAGCTGTTACCGTGTGGTTGTCTGGGTGGAACGTCAGGTACAGCTGTGTATTGTTGGCATAGCACTGATAGGACAAATCATGGAACTCGATGATAGGGCCTAGTGAGGAGGTGTATAGAGAGAAGAGGAGAAGGCCGAGCAGCAATCCTTGGAGCTCTCCTGAACTTGCCTGATGCACCCTTGACACCTCTCCACACCAGGACATATGGTAGGATCTGCCCAATAGATATGACTCAAACCACTGTCACAGGTGGCTGGGGTGGGCGACCAGGCCGGGACGCCCCGGAGGACCAGAGGAGGGCTTACGCCTCCTCCAGACCACGTGGGGACGACCGCCCTGGTGGCAATGGGGACCATGGGTACAGAGCTTTGAAGCTCAACCCAGTAGGGGCCCGTGGTCACCGCCAGGGTGCGCCCCAATGCCTAAGGAGCCTTGGACCTCAGCACTTCCGCCATACCCAGAAATGCTGGTGGGAAGAGGATCGGGGACACCCTTAGTGCTTCCGGGTGCACAGCCGGCTCTTCCGCCACACTGGGGAGTGCCGGCGGAAGATTGTCGGAAGGCACCTGGAGCGCATCCGGGTGATTATAAAAGGGGCCGCCTCCCTCCGTTCGTGGGCTGGAGTCGGGAGAGAAGGAAGGACAAGGTCTTGGACGAGGCAAGGAGGCGGCCTGAAGGAAAAGGCATTGGAGAGTTGGCCTGGACTTTGGGGTTTGTAGTGCACAATTGTAAATAGTAGTATGTATAATAAACATGTTGTGGGTGATTTGAACGTGTCCGCCTGACTGTGTCCGGGCCAAGCTCCACACCACCAATCCAATGATGCTAAGGTAAGAAAGGGCGGTGCTGATATAAACAGAGTTTCTTGGACTTCATGGATTGTTTTTTGCTCTGACATACATTGTGAATTGTTGGACCTTACATACACAGGGACATGTGTGCCGCAGTTGGACTCCAGTGGAGTTCTCAACACATCTCAAGGAGAATTAAAACAAAGAGGAAGCACCTGACCACAATCTGGAGTGCCATCATCTGAATGAGAGATTTCAGTTTTTGATTGTTAATAAATTTGTTAATCTTTTGAAAACATGTTTATATGTGATCAATTATTTATTAAGAACTAGCTGATTACCCAGTGGCTTCGGTCACTGAGTGTAAGGGAAAAAAACTAAAATGTAGTATTTATAGAATAAGTTTGTTAATTACCAATGTTATTTTTGAACAAATAAAGAGCATTCACAATAACATAGAAATTATATAAATATTAATTATTAAGTAGTAAAACATTTTGATAAAAGAATCTGAAGAAGATATAAGAAGTGCACAAATTATTAAACAGTCAAACATTAACATATAAGAAGTAAAGATACATTGAGTACTACTGTAGTGGTTTCGGGCAAAGTACCTGCTTGACAGCCTTGCACTATGTGCCTGTGATTTAAGAGAAAAATTATTCTGAGAAATGTGGATGCTGCCTTTCCGTGCTTAACGGGCAGAAGGTCCAAACAATTCCCAAGTCCAATACTTAACATGAAGAGGTCGGTACATCTTTTTAGATGTAAACCCTCCATCTTATTAAAAGAATTCATCACAAAAGCAACCTTGAATGTTGCGGGGTTTTAGTGACCCGAATTCATCTTAAGGAACAGTAAGTAGCTGTGCACCGCAATTTACCAAGAGAGTCCCGCTTCGATAGCGCCGATTACACTTATTCGCAAAGATTTCCACTATCCCAGGAGCCGACGGGGCACTTGAAGTGTGACAAACAGTGCGAGAAGATAGGACACTGCCTGAAACTGTTGACCCGGAGGACAAGCCCAACATTCCGCGCCTCCCAGCGTCCACTTTGTTCTTACGACCCATCGCCGCTGAAGGCGGTCTCATCTTCACATTGTTTACAGCTCGGTGCAGTTATAATGTAGAAAGACGCAAAGCTGTTTTGTTCATCTCTTCTACTATAAAGTACTGTGAATTAAAAAAAAAGTTACAATGTGGCAGTTTTCTCTGTGAGAACACGCCTGGCAGCGGATGACTCAGCGCTGGAGTCCAGAGAGGAGGGTTGGGAGAGGGCAACGCGGGGCGCACTTGTATGGGATAGATTGCCGTGTTTGTGTTTACCACTTTTACGTAATTTCCATATCACGTGGTCATACGTAATTGTAGTCATACGTAATACGTAATTTCCATATCACATGGTCATACGTCCTTTCCATTTCAAACGCGAAAAGAATTTTATATATATATATATATATATATATATATGATTACATCTTGCCTGAAGAAGGGGCCTGAGTTGCCTCGAAAGCTTGCATACTGTAATCTTTCTAGTTAGCCAATAAAAGGTGTCATTTTGCTTGGCTTTTCTATATATATATATAGATAAGGTATGATACACAGCCATGTGAAAAAATACAATTACAGATAAGTAAGAGAAAGAGAAAAATCCAAAACAGATATTTGAAAAATCATAATATTAAAGATGTTAAGACATTACAGATTAGAGATAGAGAGGTCATCAACATAAAAAGAAGAAGCTGTGGTCACAACCCCAAGATGCCCACTCTCCAGGGTAACAAAGCCACCAATCATCCATGACAGGCTGATCAGAATAGAATCAAAAATCCTAAAGACAGCACTGCTGGCTTCTGAAGACATGTTTTCACTTTGTCATTATGGGTGACTGAGTGTAGACAGAAGGACAAAGATGGCAAATCGATCCATTTAAAATTCAATTTAAAACACAATATAAGCGTGTAGAAAATGAAGGGGCCTGAATACTTTTTGAACCCACTGTATATTTACTAATAATAAAAATAATATTATGCTCACTCGTGCCCACCCTTTTATGAAATCCTGGGATCACTACAGCCTTGCTGTGTATGTTTGCTTAATCAAACAGACCTGTGTGTTTCGGGTGGTGACTGATTTCATAATATTGTGTTCATAAGAATTACTTCTGAACGCTTGAAAATCCATTTTTTTCAGTCTTTTCTTCTCTTCTGCCTTCAGTCTGACCGGTTTGAGAAAATCCCCCCATGCAATATACTGTTCAACTCGTCTTGATGTCTAATTATGTGAGGCGTAAAGAGTTTCTGGAGTCCCTCCCATCATTTTTGGCGATCTAGACCTGAAATGCCCTCATTTTTAGGCCAATTTTGGACCACATTCTGTGCAGTAAATAACACCCCTATGATTAAGATGATCAGAAGGACATGAAGTTGTGCGTGCCACATCAACTGGCCCCAGGGGGTCACACCCTAATGGGTTTCTGAGGGGTCAAAGTTATTCTTTTTCACAAAAATTCAAAGAAATGGTGATCGGTAATATAGGCATGTGGAATGTTGTTTTATGCTATTTCAAGGATGCTGATCGCAGATATGATTATATTTTTGATATCTGATTTATTTCTGGTGGTCCTAGCCCTCTAAGAGCCCCTCCTAGAAGGTTACATAAGCATGTGGGGTATCATTTTAGATTATTTCAAGGTTAGTGATTACAAATCTGATGTTATTTTTGACTTCTATCAGAGTGTGAAAAATGACAAATTTCTATTACAATCGAGAATATTTAGACTTTAGACATTTCAATTGAAGCAGACATTTTTTAATATCTGAAATATTTGACCCAACTCATCTTGTTTATTATGTACTTCTACCACAAGAAGTAAATCATTACATTTCTGATGGTCACCCTAAGTTGGAGAGGCTTTCACTGATTCAGATGTTCACATCAACAGTCATCTCCCAGTTTTTCTTCTGCGGTGTTCTCATTGTAAGTCTCTACAATTCTCCACAGCCATTCAAAACACTTCATCAGAGAGTCTCTGCCCAGATGACGACTTCATTCTTCATTTACTTTGTTATTAAAACATGATGGCCACAGGCTTAACTGCACGATCCTGTTTGCCATTTCCATTGCCATCTCCCTGATCACACTAAGGGCGCGCTTCATGTGCAAATATGTGCGGCGAATGCATGCCGGTGGACCCTCACATAAAGTGATGTTCAAAAGCCACCCTGGAAGTTTATCGCAGCAGAAATGACATTCTAGCATTGTGGGGGGTAGGGAGCACATTGGGACTGAACATATTAAAGCCTGGCCTGAAGAGAAGCTCATTCACTGGAGAAACCGCAGGGTGACTCGGCATTCACAAGCCATTGTCTGTCAGTCCTGTGAATCTCAAAAGAGACCTGTCGCTCCATCAGGAATAATTAGCGCCATTATATTTGTCTCCCGCATATGATATTGTCCACAAAAAAAGAATGGTTCCAGTGTTGCCACTTAATTACATGCAGAGCGAAGCGTTATATAGAAGGAACTCGGCAAAGTCACTAATGGCCACGGTTGGCACTTAATGTGTGGTAATTCCACAGCCATCACTCACAATTAAACCACGGGGGCAGAAGATGTGGTGAATGAGAGATCGAAGTGCAACATAGAGAATTTTCCTCTGCTTCTTTTACTTTATTATTGCCAAAAAATACGGCCTAGTGACTCATTTTTTAAGCCGTAAACACAAGGATGGTGGTTCAGTAGCCTGCATATCCAACCTTGGACAGGACTACATGTCATGGATTGAACACAGAATCCATTTATCTTCTGGCAGCATGGAGTAGCAACAGTCTGGAAGGAGAAATGGAATCTATCTATATTTCAGCAAGGGTTCATTTCCTCGATTAAGTGTATTTTCTATTTTATTTTTATTTTTTATTATTATTTTTCAGGTTTGAATATAATTCCTGTTTATTATTTGCTATTTACCTAGTGTGTCTTTAAGGCTATATGTGTTCCTTGCATACTGTGGGTGGAGCCCCAAGGGGCGGGGAACCATACCTGAGGCACCACCCACCACCTCTGTATTTTGTTGGATCAGATGGCTTTTTCATGTTGTCATTGTTGTGCTTTGTTTGGAGTTCGGGTTGCATTTCAGCCAGGGTTCCAACCCCCCCGCACCCCAAAGTGGCTGGGATATTAAGTTATATTTTAGGTCTGTTTTGTTCATTTTTGATTTTTTAATTTATGCTAATGTTACTTTTTTTGAGCATTTGCATTCTTTTAGGCAACTCCATATTGCCATTGTGCTTTTCGGAGCTCCTCAGTATTTCAGTGCATCTTTTGTGGAAATAAAATCTTTTTATTTGTATAAAGTTTCTGTATTTGCCTGTTTATCTAGATGTGGTTTGGCAGTCTAGCCCCCTTTAGTGGGCTTTTGTGGAAGTGCTTTTTGGGACTTGTGTGCCTACTTC
Organism: Erpetoichthys calabaricus; assembly: GCF_900747795.2. NCBI lineage: Eukaryota > Metazoa > Chordata > Cladistia > Polypteriformes > Polypteridae > Erpetoichthys > Erpetoichthys calabaricus. The sequence goes on along the minus strand of NC_041410.2, from coordinate 12,971,727 downwards.
ATGACAGTAATAAACATTTGCTTTTCTTTCGATATTTTGTTTTTGTGGATTTTGCTTCTAGTTTTGGACGCTGATTTCTGGGTTGTGCATTTGGATTTGCTGGTTCTAGATTGTCCTCTAGGTAAATCCTTTTAATTGCCTATTTTTCCCCTCTGGCTATTTTTAAATAAATTCTTGATTCATAAAAATATGTTTGAGTTGTCTCAACAGGTCAGAGATTTGCTTCTACCTTTTCCTTGTATTGCATCTTGGTGTATCTTGGGGTTTTTACTGCATTTTAAATTTTTATGGACAGCTCCCCATTTTTGCGCCTGTGAAGGCCAAAGCCTGCAGGTAGGAGTTGGGGGCTTGCTGCCATGAGCAGGTCTGTTAAGGACCTGGCCTGCATTTTGAGACTTTTAGTAGGCCTTACTCCCTTTTGCCATGTTTGTATTGCCATTTCACAACAAAGAGACAGATGTGGCATATTAAACTAGCCAAGGTTAAAGCGGGAAAATGAGAATAAAGAAAACAGGGCCCAGAATGTGAAAAAATATTTCTAATTGAAACAAAAGAGTGAAAATCAGAAATGTATACAAGATAGATAGATAGATAGATAGATAGATAGATAGATAGATAGATAGATAGATAGATAGATAGATAGATAGATAGATAGATAGATAGATAGATAGATAGATAGATAGATAGATAGATAGATAGATAGATAGATAGATAGATAGATAGATAGATAGATAGATAGATAGCAGACATTGTTTTAAATGCTTTAAGAAAAACACAAGGTGTTTGGTTGTACCCACAAACTTGGATGATGAACGCTCTGTGCTGCCAGCTTATAGGTCTTCGCACGGAGACATTGACTGACAGCCCATTAACGTGTCCCTAACTGCAGGTGCTCAAGATAGCAGCATCCATAATGAAAACAAGATGGGAAAACGCATACGCATTTATTATTAAACTCCATCAAAAATGCAAAGCGTCCAGATTCCTTGAACTTCACAAAACAACAAACATGCATTTTTTTGAGGCTAAGGAGAAACTTCACAAAATGAAAAATTAATGGCAGATCCTGAGAAAATCTAGGCAACCAGGAAGTGTGCGACTCTGACTTTTATTCCTTTGACCTGGTGAAGCCATGCGCTGCCCATTACCAGTTGACCTCTCCCTGCAACGCCACAGAAACGATCCACACAAAGTATCTCAATCTAGAAGCGAATGTATAAAAAAAAATGGTGGTGTGTGAAGAATGCAATTCCTTTTTTTTATTATCAGTAAAAACATTCTGAAATAAAAAATACATGTGACCATTGGATTCCTTGGTCTCTAAAACCTAAAAAATGATTATTTGTAGGGGCCCAAGAACTATATAGAAAACACCACTCATCAATTTTCTGAACCCAGTATCATCTAATGAATAGTCACTCAGAACAGCAACCTCATCCTCAAGGTCAGAGCAGATCCCAGAAGATGTTTATATAGATGCACAAGGGGATCCAAAAATTCCCAGAATTATATAAAAAAAAAAAAACACTTTATAAAATTTACCTCACCTTCAAAATGCTCTCCTCAAGGTATAACACTGAGCTTCTCCTATTCCTGGAAACATTTTGTCTTTAGCACCTCCTGTGTTTTTTCCTGGATTTCTTCCATGGTACCAGATCTTCTTCCCTTCATTTTAGTTTGGGGAACAAAAGAAAGTCACACGAAGTGAGATGTGGCTAATAAGGGCATGTTGAGCAGCGACCACATTGTTTTTGGTTAAAAACTCTTTGATTGATAACACAGTGTATGCAGGTGTGTTATTGTGGTGCAAACTCCAGTTTTGGGTGCACCTCTTCTTCAGACACTTTTTCCCCCAATACATTCCCGTAGACGCCTCAGGACTTCTGTGTAATGCTGCCCATTAAGAGTCTGTCCACAGGTAATAGACTCTTTATGAACAAGTCAAACAATGTCAAAAAACGTGATCATCTTGATGTTCAGTTTGACCTGACATGCTTTTCTTCAGTTTTGGAGTTGTTGGTGTCTTCCACTGACTGGACTGTTGCATGGTTTGAGGATTGTATCCACGAATCCAAGTCACGTCACCTGTAATGACCCGTGACAGAAATTTTGGATCATTTCTCTGTTGTTCTTTCATGTTTTCACACATGGCAACACGACTGACTATTTGATCATTCGTTAGATCTCAGAGGCAGAGGCTTAGTGCATATCAAGATCCTGTGTCAAAATCCGGTGACGTGAACTCACAGAAGCACCAGTGATTTTCACTAGTTCATCGACAGTACGATGATAATCAACCAGACCAGAACTGTTTCTCAGATATTCCCAACATTTTCATCTGCACGAGAGGTTGAAGGATGGCTAGGACGTGGTGAATTCTGGACTGACGTGTTAACAGTTTTAAAATGCATGCACCACTCATACTCAATTTCATTGCCTGGTCTTTAAAAGTGTATTCAAATGTTGTCACTGCTTCAGTAGCGTTCTTCCTGAGCAAAAAGCAAAATTTTTACACAAACTTGTTGCTTTTGAAAATTTGCCATGGTGGCTTAGAGGAAAGAAATCGCCAAAGTCATGTGCGTGATTGTAAAACAAATACAGTAAAACCTTGGATTGCGAGTAACTTAGTCTGCGAGTGTTTTGCAAGATGAGCAAAAATTTTTAATAAATTTTAACTTGATAAATAAGTGAGGTCTTGCAATACGAGTAGTACATATACGCTCTGTCTGTAAAGTGTCACGTGATCACAACTGAACCCATGGTTCTTCTCTCTCTCTCGCTGCAGGTTTGTGGGTAATCATCTCCCATGGTTGTTCTCAGTCGGCGTGCCTGATTCGTATAGTCAAGCGGATACTGTTTACTATAGCATTGTGGCCACATGTGTGTGTGTGTGTATGTGTCCATAAAGCATTTTTTTTATTTTGTGTGCAAGCAATGATTTTGTTTAACGATAATGCAATGTCACATTTCCGCAAAATCCTCAAAAGGAGGCAAAAGTAACTGTCATTGGATAGGTTCCTTGTTAAAAGTCGCAAAAAAAAGAAAAAGATTCCAGTGAGCCAACAGACAGCAGGGATTCGGTTAGTTAGAGTGAAAGTCGTCCTACACAATAGCCCTCCTCCTCCTCCTCCTCCTCCTCCTCTTCTCGTCTCCCTCACACCAGCCACGATTCTTTTCAAAAGTAAAGTGCAGGTTAATTTGTTTTATGTATTTTTACTTTATATTTTGTATTAATAATTTTTATATGAATATTTTTGGGTTGTGGAATGGATCATCTGAGTTTCCATTATTTCTTATGAGGAAATTCACTTTGATATACGAGTGCTTTGGATTACAAGCATGTTTCCGGAATGAATTATACTCGCAAACCGAGACACCACTGTATCAGAATTAGGCATTCAATCGACTTAGCATGATGCCACTTTGTGAAGTGATTGACTGGACTACAGACATACGATACCTACCAGCATATTTAAACATCAAACCCTACCACCTGTGCTGTTAACGGATTATGGGAATTTTTGGGTCCCTCCTTGTGTAAACTCACATTCACTCATTTCTGGCAAACAAAAATATTTGGGATGAGAAAGAAAAATTGGAGGACCAGGAGAAAATCCCACATAGGCCATGAGCAAACTTGACACTGGACTGCAATCAGGCCAGGATTTAAAACCCAAAACTCTGAAATGGTTAGAAAAAAGCACCAACCACTGCCTCAGCACTTCCGCTCACCAGTTAATCTAACACATGATAAAGCAAACCCTTAAGGAAGTCCAAATGGACACTGACCGGTTTTGTAAATTTGCCTTGCTCACCACAGCATTGCCCCCAGACATGTATTCAGTGCCTTTCTTTAATTTCCATTGTACCAAGCCATACTCACACGCTACATCCCACTTATTCATGTATTCTTACTACAGTATGTCATGGATTAAGTGTGTTGTCAAAACCTGGCACCTGACTTGTGCCTAATGCTGACTGGAAAGGCTTTATCTCCCTGTGACCCTGTAATATAAGCCACAGGTACTGAAAATAGGCAGACGAATGTGTTTACTCTGTAAGTACGGTACGCACTTTATTCATAATTAAAAGCTGAGCTCAGCTCCATTTGCTGTCTGAAAAAGACAGAATTAATAAGTGCCAACATAGGCGAGCTAACACAAAAAGAGCAGAATCGTAAAAGTGTTGGGGGCTTCTTAATGAAATTAAACGATAATGAATAAGACATTAGGTTCAATGTGTTCCGTCATGAGCTTGAGCATCCTAAAATGGCCTGTGGCTGAATATCACAGCAAACAGTGTCATGGCACCGGGCACACACACAGGAATGCCAGTCTGGTATCTGACTCCATCTGCATGACACCAGCTTCCCTGAGAGGGTAAAAAGAGTAGAATATGCGGGACAGGACCCCTGCTGAGGTATGGAGGGTCAGGCCTGCTGGGAATTCTAGGTAGTAAAAAAAGCCTGTCATGTCCTACTTTCCACCAATTAATCACCTTCTTTAATTAGTCACATTCACTTTTTCCTTAATTAGATCATTTTAAGCTGTTAGCATTTCCTTGTTTAAAAGCAGCAGCAGCAGAGCAGCTCAAGTTCACCTCTAATTGCCCCTAACGCTGATCTTCCTCTTTATTTTTAGTCAGAAAGCGGACAACCTTTCCTGGGTTTGGTGAAGGAGGGGCTATATATGGCATGCTATCTATAGAGGGCGCAAGTGTGCTGACCCGCAGACAAAAAGAAACCAACATTTACCAAATGATATTAAAATTAAATTTGTAGAAAAAAAGTCAGGCTACAAAATTTAACCCCAGTTAACATTTTGCCATAAAAGGTCACAACATGTTTACAACTGGGCAAGAAGAAGATCCTATCACAACTGAGGAAATTTCAGAAAGATTTGACCACCATGTACAGTGGAACCTCGGGTCACGACCGTAATTCGTTCCAAAACTCTGGTCGCAACCCAATTTGGTCGTGATCCGAAGTAATTTCCTCCATAGGATTGTACGAGGGCAATCCCAAAAGTAAGGTCTCCAAAGCGGTGGGACGTAGAGAAACTATTCGTACGGCTGTTGGCCACACTGTTGTGATTGGTGCTTCCTCCACTCCCAAACAAGCATGTGCGGCTTCGCTGGGATGCTCAATCTTGGCTTGGAAGCCCTTGAAAATGGAGCTCCCGTTGAACTCTACCGCCAAGTGCGAAGTTCGCGTAGTTATTCGATTTTTGAACGCAAAAGGCGTTAAACCAGTTGAAATTCATCGCCAATTGACGAAAGTGTATGGACAGTCGTGCATGGATGTCAAAAACGTTCGCAAATGGTATAGAGAGTTTACAGCCGGCCGTACTGAAATTCACGACGAACAAAGGAGCAGGAGACCGTCAATTTCCGACGTGACAGTCGCGAAGGTTGAGGAAAACATGCATAAAGATCGGCGGATCACTCTGGATGCTCTCTGCACCCAGTGACTACCATCTGTTCCCTAAGTTGAAAGAACATTTGTCCGGAATGCGATTCTGCTCCGACGAAGAGGTGAAAGATGAGGTTCAACGCTTCCTGAAGGACATGGCGGCGAGCTGGTATGACATGGGCATTCTAAAACTACCACAGCGTCTACAAAAATGCATCAACCGAAATGGCGATTATGTAGAAAAATAAATAATTATTTAACCTTTAAAATGATGTAAATATTATAGAAAATAAACGGTTGTTTGTATTTCTAAAAAAATAGGAGACCTTACTTTTGGGATTATCCTCGTATGTAAATACAATTAATCTGTTCTGGACCGTACGAGCTGTATGTAAATATATATACGCTTGCTCGCTCGCTCGCTCGCTCTCTTTCTCTCTCTCGCACGCGCTCTCTCTCTCTCGCTCGCTCACTGCACAGGGAGAGACTGAACACGTGCGGAAATCATTGGCGCATACGAACCGCAAGGTAAACTGGCTTGTTCATCACCTAAGTGTGTGGTCGTGAACAGATGCAAAAGTTTGGCAAACTTTTTGGTCGTAACCCGATCTGTACATGGTCCAAGACGTTCGTGACCCGAGGTTCCACTGTATGTGCTATGCTTCCACTTAAGATTTCTCTTAAATGAACATAAGTTGTTAATTGAGTTCCAAAGCACGTAGTCTCAAAAATTCTTTCAAACATGCCCACTAGAGGGGGATATCACTATCAAACCCTGGCTAGTAATAGGGCAAAGAAAGACTCTTTATACATAAAAAGAGTTATTCTTCACAAAACTGGAGCTCTGTAGAAACAGAACAGGCAAACAAAGAAGTTACATGTAACACCAAAAGCAATCCAAAGCAAACAAGTCCCAATACAGATATTCAAAGAAAATACAGAGCAGAAGGTCAAAAATGTAGAAATCCAATAAATCAAATAAACAGCAATGAGCTGGTGCCCTGTCTGAGTGTTGTTCCTGCTTTGTGTCCAATGACTGATTGAATACACTCCAGCTGCTCTGCGACCCTGTCCACGTATGCAGATTAGGATGATTGACGGGTGGGTCTCAAAACATATTTTGTGATGTGACTGGTTAGAATGTGTACCATTATCAAGTGAAAAAGTGGAAAATTTTCAGTTGAGAAGAATATAATCTTTTATGACGTATAAATAGGATGTTGTAACGGGTGGTGCTACTGCTTCACAAACACAGAGACCGTGGTTTGAATCTCAAGTGCTCTCTGGGTGGAGTTTGCATGTTCTTCCTGCACCTGTGTGTGCTTCCTGAAGGTCCTTTAGCTTCCTGCCACAGTCCAAAGACATGTAGGTTAGGGGAATGGTGATGCTAAATCGGTCCTCATGTGTGTAAGTGGTGTGTGTGTGTGCACCCTGCAATCGTGTCCTGTCCAAGGATTATTCCTGTCTTGTGCCTGGTACTCACTGGCATAGGCTTCAGTTTCCCAGCAACCCTTCTATGGGCAAGCAGTTCTGGAAAAAGAATGGATGGATGGATGAGATGTTTATGACCCAAAAGATGTTTCAGAGATCATTAGAATATTAGAACAATCTACACAAGAACAGCCCATTCAGCTCAACAAAACTCGCTAGTCCCATCCACTTAATTCTTTCAAACTAATATCACGGTTGGTTTGGGAGCCTGCGCTGATGACGCATTGCCGCACCCACCACACAACCAACCATCTGGATTGGGACCCAAGTGCAGGGGGTGACACCTCAGCGCCACATTGGAACAGTGTGAGACTTTTTTTTACGTTTTCCCCGTAAATTGGAAGCCCTGCTTGCAGGGCTGGATGCAGATTAATGTCATACCCAGGACGGAGCAAACGCAGGTTAAAGGCCCTGCTCAGGGGCCCAATGGAGTAGAGTCACTTCTGACATTTATGGGATTCGAACTGGCAGCCTTCCAATTGCTGACGCAGATCTCTAGCATCAAGTTAAATTTTAAAAGTTCCTAAAGTCCTGCTGTCTACCACACTAGTTGGTCACTTACTCCAAGAGTCTGTGGTTCTCTGTGTAAAGAAAAACTTCTAATGTTTGTGCAAAATTAATCCTTAACAACTTTCCATCTGTGTCCCCAATACCAAGAAAAGTGACAGAAGTAAAGCATGCCCACAAAACACAATGTCTTCATGTGATCCTCAAATGATTCTCCATCTCGAGGATTACAAGTTGGATGATGGTTTCACTGCAGATATGAAATACAAATAGATGATACGTAAATATAAGCCTGGTATGATATAAAAGAATGGTCATCCCATTTCCTTTCTGTATTTGAAAAAAATAATATTGGTATTGAGTCTGATGTCAAGATTCTGCTATAGAAGAACAGATTCATTCCGAATATGCCAAAGAAGCAACCCTGCTCACTGAACACAGTGCGATTTGCTGTGTAAAATGCTGGCTCTGTTGTTATTTTTCTCCCTGACTGCCAGTGACAGTAAAACAACAATAATACAAGATTTATTCTGCTTGACTAGAGTAAGGTTAAAAAAAAAAAAAAAAAATTGTAAGAGTTTAGTTTGTCATCTAAAAGGACAGCACCAGGATAAGAATCCTGCCTACCTCAAAGCGAAAAGGGAAAACCTGCCTTGGCTGTGCCGCCAACTGCTGCTCCTTTGTCAGCTGAGCTGTTACTGGAGAAACTTAAGACATTCAATCAAGACAGCCTGAAAGTAAAACTCATTATTCTAACATTCATGACAGCAATACACATGGTTTCAATTTAAAACAGCTAAGAAATAACATAAAAAGAATTAGATTACTTTGATTTAATTTGTTCTTAAAACTAGACTAATTGGCAAAGAAAAAAAAAATTTATGGGATAAAAAAAAAAACCAAAACTGCTTCATTCAAGCAGCCTGAGCTCATTTAAGTCACCAGCTTGTACTGAAACATAATTTCATTTTGCATATACACAAAATAGAGAAAAAATAAAATTGTGATGTTGGGACTAGCAGATGTGACAAAGGAAAGGTCTGCCGCTGGTATCAGCCCAGGAGTTGTGTACAGTACTGGTTTATCTTTATTAATGACGTGTCTTGGCTGTCCCTGTCATCGGATCCTAAGCCCTTCAAGCACTTATTGTATTGAACATTCTGGAACTGCACCAACATCAAAGCACCAAACAATGGAATGTCTTATGGAGGAGTGTATTGTAATTGGTAATACTGTGTACATTTGGGTACATATTTCCTAGAATGTTCATTATTATTATTTTAGAAGATTTTAGAGATCATCTGGGTATATTAGTCTTACAAAGCTTCTAGAATTATGTAAATATTTTTAATATTATATTTTCATTTTACCACTATGGCATTTTTCTGAACCCACTGCCACAACTCATTGCGTGGTTGCTAGGTGTGTGGCTCCAGACGCCATGCTGTGTGACGTCACCAGCGTAACATTTCAAATAGCTATGGCTGCATGTCGTATGCATCTGAGATTGTGAATACAAACAAAGCAAGAGTCGTAAAGGTCCAGATATGGCGAAAGGGAGTATGAGGCCTCCACACTGAACCACAGAGTCAGCCAGAAACTTTACTTGTCTGTCCTAAAGTAACTTCACCCTTAGGCAGCCAGTTCACAACTACTACCTGTAGGCTTTGACCTGCTTAGATCCAAAATAGGGAACTGGCTTTGAAAGTTCAAAATACAATCAAAGAAAACTGTAAAATTCTGGCTTGTAAAGACAATCCAAACAGGATACTTTATCAACTGACGCTTTATTAACAAAAGATAAAAAAATATCTCAGAAGAGCAAGAAGGAGGCACTCCTAAGATTAGCAAGTGTCTTGTTCTTGCCTGTTTTGAGGTGTGTTTAGATGTGTCTTTGGACATTAAGTAGATTAGATTAAAAAAAAGAACTTTTTTCAGCAAGTGTGTTCCCCTTGCAAGATGTAAATGTCTCCTTTATTGTTTCAAAATCCTATCCTACTATATATTGGGCCTATAATATTGGAAGATGAAATACTTCCAGAATAATAAAATACATCCCAAAAGAAATATATTTTCAGAAACATTTATTGTAGCCCAGGATAGTCTCTAGACCCCCCAGGAACTTACAAATGAGTTGGGCCAATGTAAACATGAATAGATGACTAGATGGAGAACAAGTCTCACTTTAAGAGCTAATAACAAATTCCAGCCTAGAATGGTTTGTAGTCTACTGGAATATATAGACATTGTCACACATGCGCACCACAGGGTTCTCCAGACAGTTCAGCCAAGGTAAGCAGTGCCCCTTCATGGACAAGAGGCAGCGCTGTTGTTAACAGTCTCACCTCCTTTATCCACAGCCCAGAAAACACACCCAGTGAAGGCAACCAAGCCCGAAAGTAAGGTCCGAAGGAAGTCTTGTTCCTTGAAGTCCCAGGGACATACAAAGTGGAACACGGGGAAGGTGGCGTCATCTTAAGAGGACCACAGAGGAGAGGGGCACACAGGTGAGCAATTACGTGCATTTGTGAAAATTCAATCTGGTAGCATTTCAGTTCTTTGAAGCCTGAGTTATTTTCCTGTCAGGAATGTTTCTGTTGTCATTTTTCACTCTTTATTTGAGTTCAGAATTAAAGAGTTACTTTGTGTGGTACCCCAAATTTTTGCATTGTCTTGTCTGATTGCTGGCTGTTGGTCATAACACCCACAGGGCTAATTCAGAGATGTCAATTAAACTGATCTGTATGTGTTTGAGATGCAAGAGGAAACTGGAATAACAGAAGAAATGTCCACAGCTACACAGAGAGGCAGCCAGTGGACTGAACCCGGCCGTCATGATAATTAAAAAAAAAAAGAGTGACAGAAGAAAATTGAGCACAGTGGACTTTGTCGCCAGTCGGATTTACATCTGAGATTTAATGATTTATCCGCCCAAGAAAACACATCATCTGTCTTTCCAGATGGATAGCAAAACAAAGCAAGAAACAAACAAAAAGCCTAACACCTCAATAAAAAAAAAATCTGACCAGCTAAGAAGTTCAACACAGTGTGACCTGCTGATTGAAAAGGTCAGGAATTCAAATAGTGGCCCTTTGATCATTGCAGGACAGAGTTCAGCTTGAGCACAGGGATGAAGATTCCCAGCAGGCAGCCCTTTCCATGGTGAGGGGGTGAAAGCTTGTTAAACAAAGCTCAGCAGAGGAGGGCTGTTATCACAGATGACAAGGGGGGACAACTTGGAGAAATGGATCACAGTTAACTATCTGCTCTGGTGGTCAATTTTAGGATAAGAAGGAGTTTCAAAAAACAGCAGTAGCTTTCATGAATGTTGCACAGGGAAGAACTGATTGAGAAAACATATCACCCAGTATTTTAACGAACCTAATTTTAGGATCTGGCTTTCTACAACTCTGTTTCAACTGAATCAGGCACAAGGGAGGTACCAACTCCCAGTGGGACAGCAATTCATCACAAGGCACACGGACCCTAAGTCAGTTTAGTGTCACCCATTAACCTAACTTGCATACCATTGACACATGGGAGGAAACCCGAGTACTTGGAAGAAAAACTCATCGTAAGAGATAGGAATCCCCATGTATTTAACCTCTACCCTCAGACTTATGTCAAGCAGACCATACAATAAAATGGTAACATGTTCACAACACAAATAAATAAACACAGGGGATGGACAAACAAAGAGAGAAAGCAAAGTATCAAACAACACAAACCAAAACTATAATGACTCCCAAGGGCTTCCTACATGGGTAATGAGCAAGGTGGGTGTCTCCTGAAGTTGTCTGACCTCCTATTTACATCTTTCTCACCTTTCAACTCTGTACTGGACTGAGATAACTTTAAATTCCATTGTTAAATCTTTACCTGGATTAAGGATGAATTAAGGAAATGTTGGGGCCATCAACCTATCACCTTCTGCTGGTCCATGAGCCTGAGTCTTCTGAAGTCCTTAAAACACCAGGTCACTTAGAGTCCCTCTGGGCCACCATACCGAAAAGGCTAATGGGCAACACTGTCCCATTCCTCCTGCTCAGGGACCATGTGCTGCCTTGCCAGCTGAACAGGCACAAATGACCTGCTACCAACCATCACTAGCCTATTTCTATTTTTATGGCTTAGCCGGGGTTTTATCCCTGGCTCATATAATTTTGTTTTATGTGTTATGTTTATGTTTTATTATATATAATTTTGTATGTTATGTGATTATTATTATGTGTGTGTATATATATTTATCTATTTATGTATTTATTTCATACCTATATGTTTATCTATCTAAGTTATTAAAAGCACTATATGACAGAGAGACAGGAAAGGCCCTGTATTAATGATAGATAGATAGAGATAGATAGATAGATAGATAGATAGATAGATAGATAGATAGATAGATAGATAGATAGATAGATAGATAGATAGATAGATAGATAGATAGATAGATAGATATGAAAGGCACTATATAATAGATAGATAGATATGGGGTTCCTTTGCAAAAAGCAACATTTGAGTCAGCATTGTTATCTTTTTCAATGGGGTTGTTCCATGACAGATTACCACAATTTTTTAAAAAGTTTAACCACCACATCTCAGATTTCGATTAAAATTGCTGTATTAGATTATCTCACATGTTAAAGTCACTGGTGTGAATAAAAATTAGGGAAATGTTATATACATGCATGATGCATCATAGAATGATGAGATAAAACAGAGAAAAGACCACAGACGATAGCTTTTTTTATTTGAGACACAAATTAATAAATTAAGAAATAAAAAGTTACCAAAATGTTGTCCTTCACAATGACTACAAGCAGTGAAATATACATTTATTTTTTTCGAGTATGGCTAGCCTCAGATAAATAATTAAAAAAAAGTAATAATTAATTTTAAATACATTTAGAATGAAACATCCTTAATTTTAACTTTTTTTTGTTTATTGCTAGCCTATATGATACTTTATAACCTTTTAAGAACCTTTAACCTTTATAATCTTTCAAGACAGATAGATAGATAGACAGATGTGAAAGGCACTATATGACAGATAGATAGATAGACAGATGTGAAAAGCTCTATATGACAGATAGATAGATAGATAGATAGATAGATAGATAGATAGATAGATAGATAGATAGATAGATAGATAGATAGATAGATAGATAGATAGATAGATAGATCTATCTATTATATAGTACCTTAACTATCTATTTGTCTCCAGGAGGAAATCTGGCTTTTTACAGAAGCTCTTTAAATAAATAAACAGACAATGCACACACTATGGTCTGAAAACATATTAGAATGACTAAAAAGGAGGAAAATAAAAAGAAAGAAATACTACTGACTCGCCAGTCACATTTGCAGTAAGGCGTTATGCAGGCGTATTGCTTTTGGTATACAGGAGCCCACGCAGCGTTTCTTGACACACATCTGCTGAACAGTTCAATGAGCAGATGTGTAGAATTGTCCATAATGACTGTCTCCTCCACTACTACCTCCTAGGGGTGTAGAGTGTGTCCCCAAAATGATCCTGCACTTTTAATTAGCTTATTGATTTGGTGGGCCTCTCTTGAAGTGATGTTCATGGCCCAACAAACCACAGCATAGAAAAATCACACTGGCCATCAAAGAACTGTAGAAGATGTGAAGGATGTCACTTCCCACATTAAATGATCACAGTCTCCTAAGTAAAAGAGCCTGCTCTGCCCTTTTTTCTATAGTTCCTCTGTGTTACGAGACCAGTCCAACTTGTCACTGACACGTATCCCCAAGTACCTGTACTAGCACACCACCTCTATATTCACTCCCTGGACAGTGACTGGACACAGAAACTTTTTGGTGCTGTTAGTTAGTTGATTCTATCACAAAAATTCCATTTAGATTATTACAGAATCTTAAATCTAGCAAGGCTTTTCTACCATCATTACAAAAATTTAAAAATGGTTATATGGACAAGTTGACATTTCCATGGTGATCACTACCCTAATGCACTTTACAGGCACACTGCAGTTTACTTCATACTTTATAGTCAAAACGCTCAGTCAGGTTACACAGCAGTGGTGACTAAACAAGTAATTTTCTGTCTTATGTCTTGGCTATCAACAACAGTAATCCCACCTCACCGTTTAGCAACTGCCTCTGGTGCTGTGTTAGTAGGTCCAGTATTCAACATTTGAATCTCACACCTGTCTGTCATACATATTGTGTTTCTTCTGGTGTCTGCATACTGTAGGTATTCCAGTTTTACTTCAATGTCCAAAAGATTGTGTAGGTTAAGCTGATTGGTGAGTCCAAATCTGAGACTGGCACCCTCACCAACTGTTTCTTTTCTTGCACACAATGCTTCTGGGGCAAGCTTTGGCCTACAGTGACCATAAACCATATTCCAATGCTCTGACATTGTTATATTATGCAGTCTTAGTGATTAGGCCACACTTGCAAGCCCTTCTATTCTTTCATTAATTCTTTAAACCTGCATTTGACATTATAGCGCTACAAGGAGCCAGAATCCACTTTGGCAACATTAAGCACAGAGCAGATGCCAGCCCTCGACAGAGTGCCAGTCTGCTGCAGGGCATACTCATATAGGACCAATTTAGAGACATCTATCAGCCTAATATGCACATTTTTGAGATATAGAAGAAAATCCATATGGACAAGGGAGATTACGTCAACAGGACTTTAGAACAGAACCTGTTTCTGCAAGCTGTAAGATGGCAGCACTAACCATTGTTCTGTCTCTACCTTTAAATACAAATGTAAATTATGCCAATCAATTACATCTACTAGAATTTATAAAACATCATATGCCACTCTCAAAGTCCTAAATTTCACTCAGCTCAACGGCAGGGATCAGGATTTGCAAATATAATGCAAGAAAATTGAAGGAATTAGTTAAAGAATGATTAGAAAAAGCAATTGCTGGCTGTCTGTGCTGCTCAAGTGGCACTTTTCTCTATCAAAATGCAGAAGAACCTGCAGGAATCTTGGGAGATTAAAATGAGAGAGAAAAAAAGGCCTCCTAATAAGTGATAATAATGACTTTGCAAGGAAGAAGAGTAATAAGAGGAGATCAAGAGTCAATGAAAAAATGAGACACGGGAGGAGGAGAACGGACAAGCCAGTCAAAAACTCAGAGGCACTTGTGCGCCTCTCTTCGTAAACGCGCAGGAAAAATAAAAAAAGCGTAACAAATCCGAGAAGAAGAAAAGACTATTCAGCCCTAGCGGGCTCATCTGCTTTAGTGTCAGCTGGAGGGGAAAGTCGCCAACAAATCAGTTTGCTGGCCAAACAATAGCAGCTAGCTAAGCATCCCGCGGTGTCTCGGGGAAGAAGAGCCGGAGATTTGTGGTGCAGATGTCTCCACTGGATGGCGGCTGCAAAGTTCACCATTCATCACTAGACAAAGCCCCCCAAATTCTGCTGCCAGGCTAATTTCATAGTGGTGTAATGAGTAACCACTAATTGGGAAAAAAATAAAAGGAATAACAGATACAAAAAGGGATAAAGGAAACATAGCACTGCAAAACATCAACAACTGTGAAAGCAGAGCATGGTAGACATCGGCCTACTTCTAAAATATCCCACGGGTCACTCAGCAAAATAGCTAAGCCTCTCAACAAGGAAAAGTGACAAGAAACTAAACAAAATCTACAATGTCAAAGCTACAATTATACGGGGTTGAGCCTAGTGACAAAGACGGGATGCTTTGTTGTCCTGATTCAGCACTTCAGCCACCGCGGCTGTTCAAAAGGTAGTGTGCAGTTAATGGAGGTGGGCTGCATTCTAGCCACGCATCTGCAATGGAAAATCTAATACTGGAAGCAGAAGAGCCAAAAGGCCAACGCAAAATTATTGGTCTGATTAAGGAGAAGGCCTCCCTCTTGTTAATTTTGCTCCCTACTGTCAATAACCTTATTATTCAAGTTCCATTGATTCACTGAGCAAGTTAACAGCTGGAAAAAAGAGACTGCAGCCTGCACTCTGGTCAAAAGACTCAGCTTCACATGTGCAGCGCTTTTCCCTGTGAGCACAGCTGGGAAATGCTGAAGGCCTTAGCAATTTGTAATAATTACTTTTAACCCAAACTTATTTTGAACCTTTTTTTAAAAATAAACAGCAAGGATAGAACACAACATCAGCTTCTGCCTGAAGAGACATTTTTGCTTCTATGTATCTAGAAAATGAAATTAAAAACTGTTAAGATTAGTGTCATCTTAACAATTTGTAACAATTAGTTTAATCTTAAACTTATTTTGAACTATTTCTTGAATAGTCTTTTCCAGAGTGGCAAGGTGGCGCAGTGGTGGTGGTGCTGCTGCCTCGTTGTAAGGAGACCAGGGTTCTCCCCATCTCTGCATGGGTTTCCTCCCAGTACTCCAGTGTACACCCACAATCCAAAGACATAAAGGTTATGTAGACTGGCAATGCTGAATTGGCCTGAATGTGTGTGTGGATTGAGAGAGTGTTCTCCTGCGATGGACTGGTGCCCTGTCCAGGGGTTTGTTCCTGCCTTGTGCCCTGTGCTTTCTTGCTAGTGTTTACCAAATTCAGCTCTGCTAGAATTAATATGACCATTCAGTAGCAGAGCCAGGATTTCACAATAGGGTGTGTTTCAATTTGTCACAAATGGGCCTAATTACATCTATCAAATAGTGCCTTTCCTGTCTATCTATCTATCTATCTATCTATCATTAATATAGGGCCTTTCCTATCTATCTATCATATAGTGCCTTATTTATAGTGTCTATTTATTTATCTATCTGTCTCTCTGTTATATAGTGTCTTTCATGTCTATCTATCTATTATATAGTGCCTTTCCTATCTATCTATCATATAGTGCCTGTCATGTCTATTTATCTATCTATCATATAGTGCCTTATTCACAGTATCTATCTACCTATCATATAGTGCCTTATTTACAGTATCTATCTATCTATTTATTATATAGTGCCTTTCCTGTCTATCTATCTGTCATATAGTGTCTTATTTACAGTATCTATCATATAGTGCCTTATTTACAGTATCTATCTATCTATTAACCATATAGTGCCTTATTTACAGTATCTATCTATTATATAGTGCCTTTCCTATCTATCCATCTATCTATCTATTATACAGTGCCTTTCCTGTCTATCTGTCATTTAGTGTCTTATTTACAGTATCTATCTATCTATCTATCTATCTATCATATAGTGCCTTATTTACAGTATCTATCTATCTATCTATTATATGGTGCCTTTCCTATCTATCTATCTATCTATCTATCATATAGCGCCTTATTTACAGTATCTACTGTATCCATCAACCGGTATTATATAATGCCTTAATTAAAGAATCTATCTATCTATCTATCTATCTATCTATCTATCTATCTATGAGCAATGCAGAACTGTGAGTTTTACTATTTTTATTTTTCTGTTTTACATGAAAGTCTGAAATCTGTAACAGCAGCTAACCAACAGAATGGATACCTTTGTGCATGCACACCACATGAACATGTACTGATACATTCTGCCAGGATGACACTGGGCAGAAAGGAGGCTGGAGGTGTTCAACTGGACCCTAAAAAAGCTTTAAAAATTCAGCAGCCTTTCAGAAGAAGCAGGAAGAACACAACTGCCAGGAAGACACCCACCACTGAATAAAGTATCTAAATCTGCCCTCTGCTTGCCTTGTTCCTCTGTCTCACTGATTGCGGTCTAGAGACCAGGGGTAAGGGAGACGTGCAGTTGCAGTAAAGTTCAGCTCTGGAAAGGGTTGGGGTGGAGGACATACAGTATCTATGCATCTATTTAACAGTTATAATTTGGTCACCTCAAAACCCTTCCACGTTAAAACAAATACAAAAAAAATCAATGTAAAAACCTTGCATCACATAATCTACATCAAGTCATCCAGTTGTATGCTCAAAGTACACAAAAACATGTATTTTTTGGGAAAATATTGTTACATGAATACCTCCAGAAAATGAAAGTAATGCTCAAACAGAAATCCCATTCACTGGTCTTTTGAATTGAAGACAGGACTCAATGAATGAGGAGGAGAGATGCGTCTTCAATAAAGAAATGAAGTCATATTTTTCAGTTTGTATTTTGAAATGTAAGGAATAGCAAGCTATCAAGATGTGGCATTCAGTGTCGTTACATTAGCTGGAAGGAATGAGCCTGTCAGGTTGCACCCTGGTGATTTGCTTCCTATTTCCTATCTTGATGGCCCATAGTAAAAAAATCTATTTTGTTCCAACTTTTATGGGCATGAAAAAACAGATAAATATGTTATTAAAATAGTGCTGGCAAGAAGTTGGTCTTTACCTTTATATAAAATATTTGATGAAATGCTCTCACATCATCTTAACGGGAAATACTGATTAGAATTTGGAATATTTTCAGCCTTTTTAAATACTCAATATAGAGGAAAAATACAAAGCCCGGGCTCCCCCTCACCCTGCATTGGACTAAGCGGATTTGGAAAATGAATGAATGCAATCGATCCAAGCCCTGGTAAGCATTATAATGAGTCTAAAAGGAGAACTTCTGCTTGGCCCCATACCTGAGGGATTATGGCTCACAGCTGGCCGGGGCAGGCATGGGAGGCGAATGATGTTGATGATGATGAAAGAGCAGGCCGCCCTATTCTGCCTGTTGCCACCATAACCCTCACCAGGAGAAGCAGTTTAGGAAATAAATGGATCAATCGGCTATTACAATGAAGGATTAATTAACTTCTACTTAAATTTCACCAAGTTGAATTATTATAGAACGGTCTGAAAGAAATGAGTTATTGGTTGAGATACCAATCTTAGTTTAAATGCGGACTCTTGCAGACTACTTATTGCAAAGATAGTAAAAAAAAAAAATCAAAAGTACGCTACACACCAGAGTGGTTCAGTGGTCTGTCTGGCAGATTCAAAACTCCAAGTAAATGGGCTCAAGGTCAGGCCCGTTCACTGTCTGTGTGAATTCTTCATGTTATCCCCATGTCCAAGTGCTTTTGTTTTTTCTGGGTAATCGTCACACAGCTAAAAGACACAAAGTTTATATTGACTTAGGACTGTAAAGGACTGTAAGCATATTCAGTATCTTTTAATAATCTAATAATAAGCTCATCTAGGCTGACTTCTGACTGCATCACATTCTACCAGCTCCGCCTCACCTCAACCAAGAAAATGCATCAATCTGATCCAGTAATTGCACAGAGAAATGAAAAAATATCCTTGGGGAGCAATTTATATAAACTGCTTCACGATGGCATTTACTACAAAGATGTAGTTTTATATTACTGTCATCATGTAGGTGTCAAGTCTTCTTAAATTCATTTATATAGCACTTTAAAAACAGCTAAAAGTTGGCCAAAGTGCTTTACAACAATAGATAAGAAAAAGAGTGAAAACATAATACATTAGAATAAAAGGGAAAAAAATAGGAAAAACTAATACACAACTAACAGCAATGCCCGAGAGCTAAGAACCGTCAAAACACAAATACATTCAGAGAATAAAACAACAGTGGCAAACTAGCCTGTCAGTGAGACCTAAAAACAAGCGAATAAATGTGGCGTAAAATAATCAAATGTGGGAGCCAATCATAATGAGAGGGGCAGGCTGATCAAACTCCAGTGAAAGCACAATCACTGCTCAGATTCAGGGTTGGCGCAGAACAGACCATAGTAGAGAATGATCTGAGAGACCTGGTGGATAAGCAGGGACAGAGGAGATCAGCAAGATAGGACGGAGTAGACCCCTGGAAGACTTTGAACGTTGTCACGCATGTGCGGCAGAGGATTGCCTTCCAGGCTCATCTGAGGTATGTAACACCACTCTGGGATGAGAGGGGGCGTTGTTCACTTCTGAGGATATAATAATAATAATAATAATAATAATACATTTTATTTATATAGCTCCATTCCCATGCTCAAGGCACTTCATAGAGTTTAAGAAAGAACGTCAGGGTATACAGTATATAGCATTGTACTAAACCAGATAAATAGATAAAGAAGAGTAATATAGTAAATTCAGAGAAAAGCCTAACAGACAACATAATTGATGGTCTCGCACACACACACACAGGTTACATGAGCATTTTGACATAGAGGTAAACTGAGAGAGGGGAAATAAAGTGGTCAGACCCCTTTATTTGTGGACTGAGTGGACTGCAGGACAGGGCTCCTACCAAATCTGACCCACTCAAGAGAGCATGCTTAACCCAGCATTGGAAGGCTACGTTTTTGTTATTTGTTTTATTTGTTCCTTTTCCACACCAACATGTGTTTGTTTTGCTTTTGAGACCACAGCCGATTAAAGGGGATGGCCCAGTTGGTGCACCAACATTTCTTTTTGGACTCCTTTACCCAAACACAACATAAACAATAAAATCTTAAAATCCACCCCTCTAATGCCAAGGAGCCTTGGCTATTTTTTATGCCCTTATTAATCTAATGTGATTCGCCTTTAAAGCAAAGTAAAATGTGAACAACAAATTTAGTTGCATATTTTGAAAAAAATCACACTGTATACAGTACTCATGCTGTAAATATGAAAAAAAGTCACTGCAGATTTTTTTGGATGTGTTATTATTGCCATTTTTCTTCCTACTTATGTATTAGTTTATTGGTGATAACCTGTGATGGACTGACACCTTGTAAAGGGTTTATTCCTTCCTCATACCTGTTGCTTGCTAGAACAGCCTCCAGCTTCCCTGCAACCCTGCTCAGAATAAACAACTTTGAAGATGGATGGATGAATGGATGGACGGACACATTTTGGTGATGTCTTCACACGGCTGTTTTGTGTCTTCTTTTTATGTGTGCCTTCATTATGTTATTAGTTACAATGTTTAATGCTGGTCATGTGGGTATGACACATGATGTAATAATAAAGGATGGCAGCACCTACTACCTGATGTCTGAATTACAAATTGAATAGAAGGCCTAGCACATGAGAGGCTGAAAGAGTTTCTAAATCAAGCTGTCATGGCCAACAGGTACATGACATCACGGAGTGACTGGAAGACAAGGACACAGTCGAAATCCATTGCAAGCATCAGAACCAGAAGAACAACAATCAGTAACCTAAGCCAAGAATCACGAGACAAAATCAAAGTTAGGAAGAGTACAGAGTGTTCAAACACCAGAGAAACAAAGCAAAGAAATACTTTTCAAAAAGGATCAAAGGGCTTTGGAATCTGAGTAGTCGGATGGGGAAGCAAAACCTTGGGTGACCTTTTGTGTTGTTATTGACAGGTGTCACACATGGGCATTTAGGAGGCAGCCAACAAGCCCTAAATTGAGTGATCTACCACGAGATGACAGGATGATTTTGGTTACTAATGCCTCTGTCTCTCTCTTAACATACCCAAAGAAGAAAAATAACAGTCCCACGCACTTACCTTCAGTACTGCTGGTTTCACAAAATGGCCACTCCACAACAATCCCGCTTCCCACTCTCATAGATGACGTCACTTCCAACCCTGCGCCTCAATAAATCCCCCAAGTGATGACCTCATTACCAGCTCCACCATGTTGATGTCACTTCCGGCTCCTATGGATGACGTCACTTTTCCGGTCCCACTGTGATGACGTCACTTCTGGATCCACTGTGATGACACCACTTCCGTTTCCGCCATGAAGACATCACTTCCGCTTTTCTGTATTGATGTCATTTCCTGCCAAATCATTTCCTGTCGCCATTGTTGTATATAAATCCTCATTTCAACACTGTATTCTGTCAAATGCTTTGGATTTTGATCATATTTTCATTCAAATCTTCATCACGTCCGACGGACATTATGTGGGGCAATTTGCGAAGTTTCCTGAGTAAAATTATTTATTACACAGGTCACAACTTCTAAGGACCTGCCCACTCCGGGACAGTCATAGCAATGGGAATCAATAATAGCTCCATTACAATGGCCAAGATATTACAGCCCCAATCACAAATCAACATTAAAACTATAATAATATCTTAAAAACAAATGAACCCAATGGATACGTGACCCACTGGCAAGTGAAAAACGGGGTCATGACACCACAAAGATTGGGAAACACTGCCCTAAGGTATCCATCGGGTTCATTTGGGTCCACTTCTGTGAATTCAGCACAACCCAGCAGGGGTGTGTGGGGTTTCCTCACAGTGAATCAAGCGCGATCATGAAAGTGGGGAAGGGATCCCACACGATCACCAGAGCATCAGAGTGTTAGATGAATCAAGCGTGATCGTCAGGGTGGGGATGGGGAGGTTGTGTAGGATCAGCCAAAATCCACTTCTGATGCTGCCGCTATACAGGCCCGAGAAGAGGGGAGTGTAGCTGGTACATCGCTCCAGAGTCTATGAAGCTCAAGGGGGCCCATGAAGCCCAATGCATCCCATAATTTTTATTATAATTTGAACATTTATTTATTTAATTCATTTAATTTTTATTGTATTTTTTTAGGGCGGCACAGTGGCGCAGTGGGTAGCGCTGCTGCCTCGCAGTTGGGAGAGCTGGGGACCTGGGTTCGCTTCCTGGGTCCTCCCTGCGTGGAGTTTGCATTTTCTCCCCGTGTCTGCGTGGGTTTCCTCCGGGCGCTCCGGTTTCCTCCCACAGTCCAAAGACATACAGGTTAGGTGGATTGGCGATTCTAAATTGGCCCTAGTGTGTGCTTGGTGTGTGGGTGTGTTTGTGTGTGTCCTGCGGTGGGTTGGCACCCTGCCCAGGATTGGTTCCTGCCTTGTGCCCTGTGTTGGCTGGGATTGGCTCCAGCAGACCCCCGTGACCCTGTGTTCGGATTCAGCGGGTTGGAAAATGGATGGATGGATGGATGTATTTTTTTAATTTTGCAAGTCTGTTTAGTTTCACTGCGGTGGGTTGGCACCCTGCCCAGGATTGTTTCCTGCCTTGTGCCCTGTGTTGGCTGGGATTGGCTCCAGCAGACCCCCGTGACCCTGTGTTCGGATTTAGCGGGTTGGAAAATGGATGGATGGATGGATGTTTAGTTTCAAAATTAAAAAGGCATGTGGGTCACAGGGTACTTGAAAGATTGCATTGTTCCAAGATACTTTTGGATGTCCATCTGTTCATATGTGATCTCAACAGAGGGAAGTACTCGTCCCATTACAATGAAGTGTAATTTGAGTCACCGCCCTGCTGGCTACTGCTATGATTACAGTTTTTTTTTTTTTTTTATTATTCAGTTATTTTGTCAATAATTTACAAATTTCAATTTATTTAAGTTATTTCATATGAAGAACACAAATTTGTTAATTATTTTGGTCTCTGTTTTATTTTTTGTTAACGTTGTAATTATGTTGTGTTTATTTGACACCATCTGGTGGTCACATGAACCACTCTAATGCATCTCTGGTGTAATGACCGCTACATATAAATTTGACAGCACTAACAAACAGAGTTATCCCTTGGTGGGTTAAGAAGAGAATCCTGACAATTTCTTGGCAGTTGAACGTTTGAAATTGAAGTACAGGGTCTTGCTTTGTTTTTTTTTTTTTTTACTTTGGCTTCGTTTTTAAGGTTGTTGTTTCCCCCATCAACATGGTGCTTATTATTCTTTTTTTGCCTTTTGGTGTTCTACTCTTACCTGTCTATGTTTAGAGCACCATGCTCTTATCTTTTGCTGGTCCCTTACTCCTTCATAATAACTTTTCGAGTTCCTGGTGTGCTCGTATCAACTTTAATCAAGAACCATTCAAGCAAGCATGTCCCCTCCATGCAGGCAGGAGTAGAACATTCATCTGGAGAACATGAGAGTCTTCGTCTTCATCGTCTCTAAGGCCACGTCCACACTAATGCATTCTCATTTAAAAACTCATACATTTTTCTACATCTCCACCTTTTGTTCACGCTGCCCTGTCGTTTTTGACCCCTGAAAATGAAGACTTTTAAAAATATTCTCCAGAGCGGCAGACTTCTGAAAGCGTAATGTCAACTTTCTGGCGAGAGTGAACAAAAGCAGAGTTTTCTGAAAACGACTACTCTAATTGTGCTCTGATTGATTTTGTTTTTATTCCGACTGGATCCTGCTCATTACACATTCCCTGACTAGTCACCCTTCATGCAGGAAAATATTTTTCAACATAACGGGAATAAAAGAGTTGGCACTTGTTGTGCTGCTTACCTGTATTAATCTAAATTGTGCTTTGTAACGTTTAGATGTTTTATACATGCATAAAAAATGAATTACTTACTGGTCGCTACCATTTTGTGATACACCACATGGCCGGCGGTATTACCGCTGTAGTGAAAAATGTTGTTTGGTACAAGATGCGCTCTGATTGCTGTGCATTGCTTATAATCAATCATCTCGTGAATGAACATAGAGATAAATATTTTTTAAGTTTGCCTTTACCATCTGCTTTTTTATTTAATGATAAGATGACCGCTGCCAGTTCTGAAGACTGTTACTTTCAACTGTAATCAATGCATTAATGTAACAAAAGGGAAATTTGCTCCATCTTCTTAAAGAATTTGTTTTTCTATGCCATGAACGCACTATAAGAGTTCTGTATGCACTGATAGCTTTGAAAGCACATAAGGGATTCATATTTTCACAGGGCTTTGAGTTTTTGAGTCTGGTATCTTCGTGGTCCAGCACCTCCCCCTGGAGCTCCGAGTAGGTGGAATTAATTTACACAACAGTACCTGGCATTATCATACTCAAAAATCCCACCCACAACCCAAACCTTAACCATAGTGTAACCTGGAAGAGCTCTGGAGGTCTGCAACAAGACTCGATTAGTGTCTGTTGGACTCAACTCCACCTACTTGGACCACCCATTGGAGTCACATCCACCTACTTGGATCTCCTGGGTGGAGGTTCCAGGCAGCAGACATATATACATGGAATGTTTTACTGTACAGTCCCTTGAAGGAGTTTGCCACCAATGTGCCCATGCCCAGTTTAGACAAAGGTCTATGTCATTTGGGTTTTTGGATGTTTCGGTGTGGACAGGGATCCTTTTATAAACGATGTGAAGAAGAAGAACAACAACAGCAACATTTATTTCTATAGCACGTTTTCATACAAATGATGTAGCTCAAAGTGCTTTACAAGATGAAGAAAGAAAAAAGGACTAAATCTTATATATAAAGCAGAGTGTAACAATCTTGCAGTCTTGTATGTACAGTATGTTATCATCCAGTTGATGCTTAGTAACCACAAGGGGGCGCCAGAGAGCCCCAGACACAGCAATACAGTCACCAATATTTTTAGATATACAGTGATCCCTCGCTATATCGCGCTTCGCCTTTCGCGGCTTCACTCCATCGCGGATTTTATATGTAAGCATATTTAAATATATATCGCGGATTTTTCGCTGCTTCGCGGGTTTCTGCGGACAATGGGTCTTTTAATTTCTGGCACATGCTTCCTCAGTTGGTTTGCCCAGTTGATTTCATACAAGGGACGCTATTGGCAGATGGCTGAGAAACTACCCAACTTACTTTCTCTCTCTCTCTCTCTCTCTTGCGCTGACGTAGGGGGGTGTGAGCAGGGGGGCTGTGTGCAGCTGCTTCCTGAAGGACGTGCTGCACAGTGCTTCGCATACTTAAAAGCTCAAAGGGCACGTATTGATTTTTGACTTTGTTTTTCTGTGGCTCTCTCTCTGTCTCTTCCTGCTCCTGACAGAGGGGGTGTGAGCTGCCGCCTTCAACAGCTTTGTACCGGCGGTGCTTCGCATACTTAAAAGCCAAAAAGCCCTATTGATTTTTTTTTTGACTGCTTGCTTTGCACTCCTTTGAAAAGGAAGATATGTTTGCATTCTTTTAATTGTGAGACAGAACTGTCATCTCTGTCTTGTCATGGAGCACAGTTTAAACTTTTGAAAAAGAGACAAATGTTTGTTTGCAGTGTTTGAATAACGTTCCTGTCTCTCTACAACCTCCTGTGTTTCTGCGCAAATCTGTGACCCAAGCATGACATTCTAAAAATAACCATATAAACATATGGTTTCTACTTCGCGGATTTTCCTATTTCGCGGGTGGCTCTGGAACGCAACCCCCGCGATGGAGGAGGGATTACTGTAATATGCTACCATGGCTGTCTGTTTGTCTGTCCAGGATTTTAAATCACCTGTAGATCGCAAACCCTTTGACCTATTGACCTGAAATTTGGTACATATATACTACGTGACGTCTACTATCTGCTTTTGGGGTGATGATTGACCTCCAAGGTTATTCCTCTTTTTATTTTATTTTATTGTAGAATCATCTCTTGGCAGCGTGTGGCGCATGCGTACAGGTGCCGTTCTCATTCCCTACCACCTTTGCCGTCACTTCCCGTACCTCTTCATACCTTAAATCATTCTTAATTGCATAGTTGCAACACAAACACTGACCTAATCAGTTTTAATGCAAAAAGATGGCTGCTTCAACCTCTGAGTAAATGAATGTTAAACGTACAGAGAAAGAGTATGAAAACTAGGAATGCTCAAGTCAAGTGTATTCACTGCACGTTATTGTGCAGTGCACCGTTACTGGTAAGAATATAAATATAATATAGAGTTTTTATTTCACAAAGCACCTTCCAGTGAACACCTCTCCAACAATTGTGAATTTCCCCTTGGGATTAATAAAGTATCTATCTATCTATCTATCAGCCACAATCTTATATATAAAGCTGACTGCAACAATCTTGCAGTCTTGTATGTACGCTATCATCCAATTGACGTTCAGAATGTTTCTGGTGTGCTCCGTAAAAGCAACCGACAGTTATCGTGAAAAATCTGTAGTATTATTTGTTTGTCGTTTAATATTTGTTTTTGTTAACTATATTTTCACCTTCCATTATTCATACTGTAACAATGTTGTAGTGGTAATAGAATTAAATCAACCTAATAATAATATTAATTTAATTGACTTTTTTTTTGTCGTCAAAAATTCTGCATGTAAAAATGTATTACTATACCACAAAACAAAAATTAATCTGTCAAATTCTGTTTTTTTAATATTTTTCTCAAACAATTAAAAAAAAACTTTTTTCAGCTAGTATAAAAATAAAATTACGCAATACTAATTAACAAAGAATAAAGGAAGACCTGATGGCCAGAAAACACCAGTGTGGATGGAGGCACTTTTTGTTTAAAAATTCTATAAAGTAAAAGATCTGTGAGTTGGAAAAACTGGTCCTGCACATCAGAAACAGCAGTGCAATCACAGCAAGTATTCATTTTATCCATTTAGTGTGACAGATGGCGGGGGCCCATGCCTGGCCTGGATGCCCCTTCGACACTTGGTCTGGGGGAATTGCCATGGGCTACACACTGCTTCTCCCGGAATGCTTGGTGGCAGCTCCCCTGGGTTGCACCGGAGCCACACGCATGGGACTTCGGAGTTCAACCTTGTTGGGCTCCGTGGCCACTGCCAGGGGAAGCTGAATGGCTTAACAAGCCCATGTGGGCTGGAATGCAGCCACACCTGGAAGTGCAGCCTGAATTAGGTTAATTATCACTTGAAGCACTTCTGGGTGGGCTATAAAAGGAGCCAGCAGCCACCACTCCGAGAGCTGGAGTCGGGTGGAAAAGGACGGAGCTTGCAAGGACTGGAGTGGAGGTGGTAGAAGAAACGAATGAACTGTGAGCATTGTGGCTAATTGTGCACTGTGGTATTGTGTTGAGGAATAAAACGTGTGTGGTTTAGACATCTGGCTGTCTCAGGGTCTGTCTTGTGACCGGGGCATCTTTCACATTACCCATCAGTTCATTTTTCAATTTACCCTTTTTTGAAGGAGCCAAAACTTAATGCCCATCATGCGACACTTCCACTGATACCTCGCCAATTCTGACTGAAACAGGTGCAGCCTCAGTAAAGTC
Organism: Erpetoichthys calabaricus; assembly: GCF_900747795.2. NCBI lineage: Eukaryota > Metazoa > Chordata > Cladistia > Polypteriformes > Polypteridae > Erpetoichthys > Erpetoichthys calabaricus. The sequence continues at coordinate 12,944,521 of NC_041410.2, read as the reverse complement.
ACACATATAGATACTGGGTTAGGAATTGAACCTGAGTCCTCAAGCTATGAGGTAGTAGCACTAACTGCTGTGGCACCAAGCTGCGCCCATACGTGGTGTATTTTATTTTTTCCCCAAAGAACAGTATATAAAACACTTTTAGTTAATTATAAGCCAGCAGCAACAAGTGCACAATTGATTGGCTGCTGCAATGAGCAAACCTTTGCTCCACACAATATTGATATCTCTGCAATACATTGTCGCTTATAGAGGCAATTTTCACCACAAACAAAGTAACATTTTTAAAATGTAATTTCACATTGATTCCAGGCTTAAAGAGCAAAGTTCTAAACGAAAATGTGTCAGACTACTGTTAAAAAATGATTGCATCCCAGCAGTAAGTAACCGAGAGGCTGCGTCAAAGGGGAAATAAGGAAAGGCTCTGGGTAATATTTCACCGGCCGAGCTCTGGGTTCACTAGCAAATGAAGTTTTCCGTGGCTCGCCATTAGACTTACATACGGCAGAGCTGCAGATTTGAACTTTTCCAGTCACCATGCCCTTTTGCAAATGCTGGCATGTCAAGGTGGAGAGTAAATGTGGAGAAGAATAATAGGGGTGAGGGGAAAGGGTCGGGGGAAAAAGGAAACATAAAGGGATTAGGCTCAGAAATACCTGGCCACAGCTCTAACATGGCAATGTGCTCTCCACACATCTGTGTTAGTCGTTATATAAATCCAGTAAACAGATAAACAAATGCATTAATAAATAGGCTGCAAGAATATGAGATGAACAGTGACGCACTCGGGCCTCATAGCCCTGTCTCGTCTTTGTTCTCTACGTGTCAATGTGCATTTTTTGCTTTGCAGCCTCCCCCATTCATAACTTATCATCTATGTGGGAGGAGTGAAAGCTTTAGAGAGGTTGGGAGCATGCACTGATAGCACGACGGACCACCTGGATTGGGACCTGAGTGCAACAGGTGACGCTTCAGCACCACACTGGAAGTCAAAAATTTGGATCTCCGGTTTTCGACAGATCTTGATGTTTTAGGGTGTGTGTCCGTGTGTCACAGTTTCTTGAGGATGGTGTAGAGCTAAAACAGCTAGACGGAAAAATACCAAACTCGAAACTTAAGCCTGTTATGAGATGACGATGTGCTGATTAGTTGTTCAGCCAAATCGTGTGAGAGAAAGAGGCACTCAAATACCATAATTCTGTAATCTATATACAAGTCAATGTATGTATGTTCCAGCATCACTTCCAAACAGCTGGAGCGATTTTCATGAAACTTGCTACACATGTTCCTCATTGGTCGACTTAAAATACTGTAGGGTGAAATCAACCCTAACCCACCCCCTTCTGGGTAGGGTGGAGGGTGATCTTGCGGTCTTGTATGCAAGTTATCATTCAGCTGACACCGGAATGACCACCAGAGGGCGACCTGGAGGTGACTGCCAGCCTTCTTTATGTTTGAGTACCACCGCCCCCGCCTGTTGCTTTTGAAATTAAATGGCCGTTTCCAAGCGTCAACTGGATGATAACATACATACAAGACCGCAGGACAAGCATATTAGTAAGTCTTTATTGTTTGTTAATTTATTTTTAAAGTTGTGTTTTTATTTAATTATTCTCAAACAACACTTTATTTTCCTCCCGGGCAACGCAGGGTATTTCAGCTATTTAGCTAGTCAATTATGTATTCTTCTCATCAAATGCTATCATAATGACCTATTTTATGACAAGAAAGTTCAGCATCAGCGCGGTGAATAATTACTGAAATGTTCATGTTTGGGTAACTTGGTTCTGTGAGGGCAAAGCCTACTGATGCTAACATCCAAATTTTTTTCTAGATACTTTGGTTGCTCCCATATTCCAAAAATTTGCAGTTTAGCTTGACTGGTATTTCTAAACTGGTTCTATGTTTATAAAATGAATGGAAGGAAGAAAGAATTAAAAAAAGGGAATTAAAGTAATAAACCATCCATCCATCCATCCATTATCCAACCCGCTATATCCTAACTACAGGGTCACGGGGGTCTGCTGGAGCCAATCCCAGCCAACACAGGATGCAAGGCAGGAACAAACCCACACCCACACACTAGAGACAATTTAGAATTGCCAATGCACCTAACCTGCATGGCTTTGGACTGTGGGAGGAAACCCACACAGACACGGGGAGAACATGCAAACACCACGCAGGGAGGACCCGAGAAGTGAACCCAGGTCTCCTAACTGCGAGGCAGCAGCACTACCCACTGCGCCACCATGCCGCCCGTAATAAACCACTCAAACTAATATATTAGATATGCTACTGTACTTAACCATGTAGTTTGAAGTGATAGCCAAGAAAATATTTTCATGCAGAAAAGGAAAAACAAAGTTTCAGATATAATGGGCATCTATTGTGAACAATGCAAGACAATAGCAATCAGTATAAAAAACCTATGCAAAAAAATCTCACGCTACCTGTGTCACGTAATGCATATGTCAAATCGTCCACTCATATGCTCAACAACATCCCAAATACATGCATCCCTAAAACAATGTTAAATAAACCTCTTCTAGAAAATGCTCTCATCAACAAAAAAGGAACACACTTAAATCTGAATGAGCCTTCGAAATGAAAGCCCACCTCCTAATCTCATTCATTGGTCAGGAGTCCCGTCCAGTAACAGATTGCTCATTGGCTGACATTTCTCTTCAAATGATATCAACATTGCAAAGGGCAATGACAGACGAATACAACTAAAGTTGAAAAGAATAAAGAAAATGAAGTGAAAACCTTATCAGAAACAGAATACACCTTGGAATTGTACATATCCGAGATGCTTCAGAAGGTCAATATACCTATAAACTTCCACAGACCGCCACTGAATAATCCTGAGGTATTCCAGCTGTGCATATGAATATACTGTACAATAAATAGAGTGACAAAAGACAGGTCTTGAATTCAAATACTCATTCACATCTCGTGTTCAATTTTCATTCAGAAGTGCATTTTCAGGAAATGTTTTATTTAACAATATTTTAGTAAAAATTCATGTGATGACTTAACAAGTCAATTATAACACACAAGTAATATGAGATGTTTTTCATGAACGCCTTTCATAATGTTTGCTTTTGGCTAGTGTTCATCAACATATTATATCTGAAACTTGTTATCTCCATTCTGCATGAAAACCTGAGATTACAATTTTTTTCTCGGCCACCACTACAAACTACGTGAGGTAATTTAGACACAAGAAATCTATCATTTTGGGTGGAGTATTTCTTTAAGCTGTAATTCATTTTATTCTTTGTTTTCTAAAGTTCAGGATTTTGATTCTGGTTAAAGGAAAAAAGAAATTGCTTGAATAATATTGGATACTATAAAGTGGTGGAGTGCTAGTGCTGTTGCCTGGTAGTAAAGAGACCAGGGTTCATGTCCTGAGTCCTCCCTGTTTGGATTTTGCATGTTCTCCCCATGTCTGCATCTGTGTGGTTTTCCTCTGGGTGCTCAAGTTTCCTCCCAAAGTCCAAAGGCATGCAGGTTAGGTGAATTGGCAATGCTATATTGGCCCTAGTGTGCATGTGTGTTCACCCTATCCAGGGATTGTTCCTGCCTAGTGTCCAGTGCTCTAGCCCCTCACCCTGCGACCCTGCTCAGGAGTAAGCGTGCTTTGAAAATAAATGTATGGATGAGATATTTGGGACCCAAAAGGTGTTTTATACATCACACCAAGTAAAGTGACATCACAGTGACAAGTGTAAAGCATGCCCACATAACACAATGACCTTATGTGATCTTCAAACAATAGTCCAAGTTGGAATGGGATGTTAAAGCCTCAGGACTGTTTCACTACCAAGATAAACCTTGTAGCGGACTAAAACCCAGATAAGATTCTCACTGTTGATAGGATGGTGATTTATTTATTTTTTAGATGGGGATCCCAGGGCCAGCCTTGGCCCAACTCACACACACTCCCTCACTGAGACAAAAAAGCAACTGGTAATAAAACAGAAACAGAAGACTGTATTAAACAATACAAAACGAAATATAACTATACAAACCACAACGATCCCATCCCAGTTCCCTATACGGCGATATACCATAAACACAAATTCTACAATAACAATCCACTAACAAAAACCACACACGATGGAGTCCATGAAAAATGGCAACTGATGGAATGAAACGAGATGAGCACGCTGTATGTGAATGCAAAGATAGCCCTACCGGCATTTCCTGTTGAGATGATGACGTGTGAATGTGATCAGTAGCGCTCCTTTCTTCGCAGGATGACAACAAATCCTCAGACAGTCCTCATGCAGCAAGAAGACACAAGACAGTCCATACACCCAAAACAAGAGACGATCGAGGACAAAACAAGAATCCACAGGTAGCAAAACGGAAAGGCAAACAGACAGGCAACTCCACACACGAACCACACAAGACTTTCCCTTTTCTGTAGAACTGGCCTCCTTTTAAATCTTGCGCCACCTCCTTGTCCCCAGCAGCCCCTGAACCCTCAACAGATGACCAATCAGAGCCACTGCAGGGACTGCTGGGAGTTGAAGTTTCATTCCCTAGTAGCACCACTACAACCTGTACAATATAAATGAGTTGTCATCTCTTTTTCTTTTTGTATTTGGAAATAAAACATTGGAATAATGTTATGAAGAAAGATTTTATAACAACATGAATGTAGAGAAAAGCCAAGCAAAATGACACCTTTTATTGGCTAACTAAAAAGATTACAATATGCAAGCTTTCGAGGCAACTCAGGCCCCTTCTTCAGGCAAGATTTACCTCGAAAGCTTGCATATTGTAATCTTTTTAGTTAGCCAATAAAAGGTGTCATTTTGCTTGGCTTTTCTCTACATTCATAATGGCTAACACGGTACAACACCCTAGTACTATAACAACATGATAAAGTGTTACAAATGTGGCCTAGTCTTCACAGTAACGGTGATGGTGTAGGAATGTAAAGGCAAGGATGATCTAACACCCCACTTCTAAGTGACATGTCACAATGCCATAACACTATGCTAGAATGTGTCTGAGCATCCTGGTTTTCAGTCAGGCAAAGCTCATTTTAATCAGCTGATAGAGAAAAATGGTGGCAGCCACTTTCTCATGTGTAAATTTATTTAGATAAAACATTCCTAATCACAGAGCTACACAGCCCCCTGTATCCTTTAAAAATCTAATTAGCATTTTTAGGTGAACAAAGGGGGAAGCTGTTGTGATATTCAACATTATGTTTTCAACCCAGAATACCTAAAAGGTGCTAGTTTAGAAACTGCCACCTAAATTCATGGACATGGGAGGAAAACCGCATCTTATGCTATCTAGTCATGTTCTCACAACGTTTCAAATACTTGTATTTTTATTAAAATATTACTAAATAGTCCACTTTTGGGAAAATGCTCTCATGAATGAAACTGGAATGCTCTCAGACGCGAACAAGCATTTCAACTGAAGACCCGTCCCCTCCGTAGCAAATAGGAAGAAAACATAATCACATTAAGGTGAATAACCTGATTCAGGCAGAAACCTGGTTTCTTAACAATCCACGTTTACACACAACAAGTAATCTTATGGAGTTCTCCTTTATCAAAACCCTCCAACATCATTAAACTGCACACAAACAAGTTAAATGCCATCATCAGCCAACCTTGAATCTAAAAAATAAGCATAATGCCTGTGATCATTTTCTTGTGTTTTATAAATGTGCTTATTCACAGTGACACTTCATTAATGGGTTTCTCTTACCGAATTGCATGCAGCACACTCTTTTCTACTTGGCTGTGCAATGGAGCCCTACCAAGGACTGCCATACCGGTATGTGTGCTTCTGCCTTACATTCAGTGCTGATGGGAATAATAACAACCAAAAAGGTATTTTTAATTCAATAAGTATTGTGTTACTTGTTACTTTAAAAAGTCATCAGACTACGTAACGCATATTACTTTTAACAAGCTCTTGAGACTGAGTAGATCACTGTACGTTCAACTCATTAAGAAATGTTTATCAATTTTTGAAATACTTAGTCCGATTATTTCCTCCAGGAAGATTGAATATTGTAATTGCCTGAACATTTGCTGCTGGAAATGTATTTTGTGGATGCTACCCACAAAATTTGCGTGAAGTAAATACTTTCATGGGCTGACAGAATGCAACAGACACACGCAGACTACAAAATCTTTAACAGTAAATCAGTTAAGGGTTTACATGGCCACTTTATCGGATTAATCACATAAAAATTCTACACTATATGGAACAAAGTATTGGTGCGCCTGACCATTACACCAACAGGGACTTTAATGACATTACATTTAAATACATAGATTTTAACATGGAGTTGGTCCCTCCTTTGCAGCTAAAACAACTTCCACTATTCTTGGAAAGCTTTCCACAAGATTTTGGAGTTTGTCTGTGGTAATTTGTGCCCATTCATTCTGTAGAGCATTGATGAGGTCAGGTACTGCATGTTGGACCAGAAGGCCTCTCTCGCAATCTCCATTCCAGTTCTTCACAAAGCTGTTCAATGGTGTGGAGATCAGGGCTCCGGGTGGGCCAGTCAAGCTCTTCCACACCGAACTCATCCCACCATGTCTTTACAAACCTTGCTTTGTGCACTGGGGCACAGAAATGCTGGAATAGAAAAGGGCTTTGCCCAAACTGTTTCCACAAAGTTGGAAGCATAGCGTTGTCCAAAATGTCTTGGTATGCTGAAGCACTAAGATTACCCTGAGACCCTGAAAAACAGCCCCACACCACCATTATCCTTCCTCCACCAAACTTCACAGTTGACACAATGCAGTCAGGCAGGTAAAGTTCTCCTGGTATCCACCAAACCCAGACTCACTCATCTGACAGCCAAACAGAGAAGCTTGATTTGTCACTTCGTAGGACACGTTTCCACTGCTCCATAGTCCAGTGGCACTGTACTTTACATCACTCCATTTGACACTTGGCTTGCATGCAGCTGCTCGGCCATGGAAACCCATTCCATGAAGTTGTTGTGCTTACATTAATGCCAGTGGAAGTTTGGAACTCTTCAGCTATGGAATCAGCAGTGTTGCCGACTTTTACGCACCATGCACCTTAGCAGTCTTTGACTCCGCTCTGTGACTTTATGCGGACTTCCACTTCGTGGCGGAGTTGCTGTTGTTCCCAAATGCTTCCACTTTCCAAACTTTTTTTCAGACCTATAAATACCTGGGAGTGCAGCTGGATGATAAATTGGACTGGACTGCCAATACTGATGCTCTGTGTAAGAAAGGACAGAGCCGGCTATACTTCCTTAGAAGGCTGGCGTCCTTCAACATCTGCAATAAGATGCTGCAGATGTTCTATCAGACGGTTTGGCGAGCGCCCTCTTCTACGTGGTGGTGTGCTGGGGAGGCAGCATAAAGAAGAGGGGCGCCTCACGCCTGGACAAACTGGTGAGGAAGGCAGGCTCTATTGTAGGCATGGAGCTGGACAGTTTGACATCTGTGGCAGAGCGACGGGCGCTGAGCAGACTCCTGTCAATCATGGAGAATCCACTGCATCCACTAAACAGGATCATCTCCAGACAGAGGAGCAGCTTCACTGAGGAGATCATTCCTCTCCCACACTATACGACTTGGGGGGGGGGGGCTAAATGTTAACATTATACACAGATATTGTCTGTCTGTTATACCTGCATTGTTATCACTCTTTAATATTGTTTCTTTATCAGTATGCTGCTGCTGGAGTATGTGTATTTCCCCTTGGGATTAATAAAGTATCCATCTATCTATCTATCTCTATCTAATACCACTTACAGTTAATCATGGAATATTGAGCAAGGATGAAATTTCACAAACTGTCTTATTGCAAAGGTGGCATCCTATCACAGTACCACGCTTGAAGTCACTGAACTCTTCAGAATGACCCATTTTGTTTCACAAATGTTTGTAAATGAAGACTGCATGGCTAGGTGCTTGTGGCAATGGGTCTTATTGAAACACCTGAATTCAGTCATTAAGAGGGGGGTCCCAATATTTTTGTCCATATAGTGTACCTCTCAGAGGACACTAACCTGGTTTTGTTAACTGGAATAAGGGCTTACGTGGCATTTTAGAAATCAGGTTTGTGTGGATAATTGGTGTTAGGAAAGCGCATGTAAACACACCTGTGACTGGCACAGGATTCACAAAGCACTAGTAGTAACCACTACCATAATGATATCCATTATCAACACCATCAGCCAGATTAGTAAGTGAGAAAATGGAGAGATGTACACTACTATTAATCCTGTTATCTTAATTTATTCACTATTTATTAAAGGAGGAGCTTATTAACTGTCAATCATTGTCCAGTCACTTTTTGTTTTATTCTTTGGCCAATCAAACCCACTCTAACGCTTTGTGACTAAGAGGACGCCTTACCTCAGCTTATCTAAGATTACCTTATCTAAGGCAAATCTTGTAAAATGTAACTGTCAGGATACTGCCAGCCACTGTCAGCCATTCTTAATATTCATCGGGGTTTTCCATAAGAAGGTTAAGAATCCAATGCACATCTCAGTAAATCTTTATTTTTTTTTTTAAATTCTTTCAGACAGAACGGTATACATTCTCTCTCTCCTTCTCTCTCTGTCTCTCTCCCAGAAACGAGCTTCCTCTTTCTTCTAAGCACCTGCAGCCTCTTTAGTTTATTTATGGGACATTCACAAGCTCTTTTTTTTTTTTTTAAATATGTTTATATAGTACACAAGACAAGTGTTCTAACATAAGTCACATCTGATTATGCAAATGTGACGTTAAGAGCAAGTCATCTTTCATGTGAATCAATACGAGTATCTACATAAATTAACAGCATTGTGACATTTTTAATTGTACCTTTAGCTGAAGGTGCACACAGGGATGGAATGGGGAGATGAAAACGGGGTCATGAGGCAGTCACAGGACTAACTTGAAACTTTCCATTTGTGTCAAAACAGCGCATAGCAAAGCAGGCTTGTTCGTCACTGATATTTATGAGATAAAAACAGCCCAACTGACGCGTTCTTTTGCAGACGGAGGTTTAATTTCCAAAATTTATACACTAGTTTTAATGTAACACAATGCCGAGTATAAGGTACTGTAATAATTATCAAAAGACATGTTTGTCAAAAAGGGTGGCACACTATTTCGAGCTGCAGAGGGCTGGTTTCAGATATTTGTGTTATGTACAATAGTGGAATATTTCAGATAACATTAATTGAATAAATAAAAACATAAATAAAAAAAATGCATTGTGAAATGTGACAATAAATAAACACAATGACACGAGAGCCTAAACAATTCAATGTTTTTGGTGTATATTTCTTTATATACGTATTTAATTATTTCCTAATTTCTTTTGTGATGGACAGCCGGGATGGACTGGCATCCCAGGTAGGATGGATCATATTCCCTTGCCTGGACAGGAGGCCATCGTAAAGAGTGATCGGAGGGTAAGGCGTTTCCTGCCACAGCCTGGAGGTAGTTACGACATGCCAACATGGACAAACTGGCAACCCGGTTGTCAAGGTCAGAGCTGAATTTTGGGGTCTTATAGCCTTTTCCTAAAATGGAAGCCATTTTGTGCACCGTTGTTAGGGTAACATCTTGTGTTTCTAAGGGTGTGGTCTCTGGGGTTGTGACCATCGAATTCATCAACAGATGGGATAAAAGGTCAGAGTTTATCCAATCTATAATAATAAAAGGCAAAGCCCTCACTGACTGACTGACTCACTCACTGACTCACTGACTGACTGACTCACTCATCACTAATTCTCCAACTTCCCGTGTAGGTGGAAGGCTGAAATTTGGCAGGCTCATTCCTTACAGCTTACTTACAAAAGTTAGGCAGGTTTCATTTCGAAATTCAAAGCGTAATGGTCATAACTGGAACATATTTTTTGTCCATACACTGTAATGGAGGAGGCGGAGTCACGTATCGCGTCATCATGCCTCCTACGTAATCACGTGAACTAAAAACAAGGAAGAGATTTACAGCACGAGTCGCACGCGGGAACGAAGGTAAATGACGTTAATTTTTGACTGTCTTTTAATACTGTGTAAGCATACATATTAACACATGTGCAATTTAACGTGTGCATTTACGGGGTGATTTCTCAGGCTTAAAAGCTCACCTTTTATCAAACGCGGGAACAAAGGTAACTGACGTTGTTCACTGTCTTTTAATACTGTGTAACCATACATATTAACACATGTCCAATTAAACGTCTGCATTTACGGGGTGATTTCTCAGGCTTAAAAGCTCGCCTTTTACTAAAAAGGTAAATGCAAAACTATTTTCAATCAGTTTATTGAAACGCTCCCGTTAAGGATTGCAATAACATATTCGCGAGATAAAAGAACGAAGTGGGGGGAAATGGAGGAAGAGCCGCAAACAGCGAAGAGCAAAAAATTAATTAAACAATTGAGAACGGAGCGAGTTAAGCATACAAGCATGTTCATAAGGGAAACAAAGCACGGTGTAAAACGTAAGTTTACATTAAATTTATACAAACGCTCCCGCTGCGGATTGCAATAACATATTCGCGAGATAAAACTTTAATGAGAAGACACGAGGTATAAACGAACCACACGCCGTGGCGCAACGTTAGGGGCAACAGTTTCAACCATTCTATGATCTGCTTCTCGCAACTGAAAGACGGCACATGGCGGATGTTAGCCGACTTGCTGACCGCAACGTTAGGGGCTTCAACTATGGCGCTGACGCCACATCTCAGTGCCAACACTTTGCAGACTGTACTTAAAAGACACGCCCTCCTCACTGGACAGTTAAAAACACCAATCAAACTAACGATGACATCAAGTATTACCCAATCAAAAGTAGGAAAGGAGGCATCTTCATAAAATGCGTGTGGGATGATTTGCATGAGACGCTGCTTTAAAAAAAAAATGATAAAAAAAATACGGGATAAATCCCGTCCAGTATTGATTCAAAACGGGACGCGCAATTTCATTCTCAAACGCGCCACGATTCCGTATTTTAAAGGACGGGTGGCAACCCTACAGTGCCAGGTAACCACCCATACAATCAGATTGTGATTCAGACTAGGAATGCAATGAATGTAATTACCCCGATCTACATACAAGGCGAAAGTCTTGCAACATTCAAAGATGATGGTTTGGGATAAGTACACCATACAACATAAAAGAGCTTATGAAGCCTTGAACCGAAAAAAGCAAGATCTCAGAGATCGTAAAAAAAAAAAATAGAAGGTAATGTCGTTTTACTCGCTGTAGATTTTAGTCAAACATTACCAGTTATTCCACGAGGGAGACCAGCAGATGAACTCAACGCGTGTTTAAAATCCATGCTTCTCCCACGCTCGGTTATATGTCGCGTGTTCTCCGGTAGGTGCACCAAAAAATGTATACATTGAAGCATGTAATGGGCAAACAAAAAATGAGGTATACCCGAAGGCACTGCAGTAGTACTTAATGTAACTTTACTTCTTAAATGTTAATGTTTTACTGTTTAATAATTTATACGCTTCTTATATGTTGTTCAAATTCTTTTATCAAAATACCACTGACAGCGCAATGCACGATAACATGGAGTGAATACACCATACGCATCCGCCCACGGCTGCCCTGCTGTGCGCA